>NC_059480.1:18414427-18623428 GCF_018139145.2 Gymnogyps californianus
GCCGCTGGCAGGGCAGGAGGGTGCAAGGAAACCGAGAGCTGGGTTTCAAAAGAGATCTGGCCATTATAACCAGGTAGGATTACTGTGGAAGAGACAAAGGTGTCCAGGAGACAAATCCAGGAGACCCCAGCTAAATCGGAGCAAGGCACTAACCCTGCTGCTTCAGCGTCCTACCCTGGCACCCCACCTCTTTCCTCTGCTGCCTCCTTCACCTCTTTCTTGGCTGCCTGTCCCTCTTTGCTGGGGTCTGGTTCTCCCTTTCCTTTGCTGGACAAACACAGCCAAACCAGACCTTCCCCCCTGCCCGGGGCGAGCTGCAGGCGTTCCTCCAGGCGCTGCTGCGTCTGAAGGAGATGGGAACCCATCAGTCCTGATCTTGGGCGGCGTGTTTCCCAACCAGAGGTATGGAAGGCTCAGGAGAAGACTGGAGAAGCTGAAGGACGGGTGGGGCAAGACCACACGTGTTGTGACACAGTTAGCAGATGGGTATCTACTGTGGAGAGAGATGTTTTTTAGCTTATTTATGGTAATAAATCTGTCTCCCTCCCCTCTATCCCCCTCGAGCGTGGCTTGTGTCCTCAGGTCAAGTGCCCAGATGGCTCCCAGTGCCTGAGTGATGTCAAAGCAAGTGAGACTCTGGCCTAATTCTGGGTGCTGCTGCTGCAATCGAGACATTTCCAAGGGTGCTCAGGGGTTCCAGAGCAAACCCATGGCCCCGCTCTGCCTTCGAGCATATCCCCGTGCCACGTGGGTCTACCTTCTGGACAACAGCAGGGATGCAGAGGCAGAGCACCCCGCTGCCCTCCATCCCCCTGCCATGGCCTGTGACCTGAAATATTCAGTATCAACGAGAGGTGACATTCGGGTTGGCAGGGGCGACATTTCCACGTGCAGTGTCGGTTTGTGACAGGTGGGCTGTGGGAAGCGGATGGAGGCGTCAGAGGAACCGCTCCGCTCCCATCCAGGGTTCCCCTTGTTGAGTCATCTCGGGGCGGCTCCAGCCCTTTGGCCAGTCACTCCTGATTAACACTGATGTAAACGAGCGCCGGGCGGGCCCTTACTCCTCACTGAAACCGCAAGCAGAGGAGCCAAAGCCTTCGTAAGCGGGGTGCTCCTGGCCAAGGAGCCATGCGGTGCTCTCGCCTCGGCCGAGGTGCCACAACACGTTCCAGCCTCCAACAGTCGGGGAGCAGCTACCAGTTACTGCCCGGGGGCAGATGGTGAGATAATCCTGCGCTGTGGGAAAGCAAGCTGGGACACCAGGCTGGGCTTGCTGCTACAGGACCCCGGGAAATGAGAGCGCAGGGGAAAAACCTGCCCATGGACCTGCTCCCTTTTAGAAAGCCCATGAGTTGCCATGGAGGGTCGTGGGAGCAGCAGCGAAGCGACTGCTCCTTTCTGCTCGGCAGCCATGAGGACGGCGTGGATGGAAGATGGAGCCAAAGGCGAGACTGAAGCAGCCCAGCCCTTCCCTGGGAGGGACTGCGTTTGGTGCGATCCTGCATGAGGCACGTGGCCTCTTTCAGAGGGTGCAAAGGACGGGCACGCAGCTGGTTCCAGCCACGCAGGAATCTGCTGTGTGCCTGCAGGGCACCAGGAAGGTGACACATATCTGCTGTATCTCTTGTTTGTCTGGGCCAGTGATGGGGCAGAGCAAAAGGCAGCACAAACGCAGGCTCTGCCCCATGGACCAGACCAGATTTCCAGATCCCTGGCTGCTACCAGGAAAGGAGGGCTGAGAAACGCTCTGCCAATCTGTTGGGGCTCACGGTCCCTTGTGCAGCAGGGGCCCAGCTGGAGGCAGGAGGCGAGGATGACGGAGGCGTCCAGCCGTGGAGCCGTATCCCTCTCGCCACGCATGATATCACAGCGAAACCACAGGCCCCAACGCCGGCAGCGGCGCTAACAAACACCGAATCCTCCCCGCTTCCTCCCCCCATCTATCATCTCCTGTGGAAGGAACAGGGCACGCTGAAGCTGCTGCAGCTGGTGGCACCACCTGGTGCAGGAGGGAGCCTGGCCAAGCTCCGGGCTTGGCTTCATCCCCATGGGGGTGAAGAAGAGCAGAGATATGGCATGACTCAGCGGCATGGAGAGGAGCTGCTGCTCCCACCTGGCTGGCACAGGGAGGGGGGCAGTGGGGCTGGGGGCTCCCAGGTCCCCCCTGCCCCATCTCCCACTCTTCCAGGTGGGTGAGCTCCTCGCTTCTCCATTCAGCAAGAGCAGCCCGGAGGGATGGCGCAGGCCAGCCCTGCATAGCTGGGGATGTGCCACCGCCGTGCCTTACCAGAGCAGATGCCAACCGCCTCGCTTTAGCAGCAGCTGGGGGAGCAGGAGGAAGCGGAGGAGCACGCACCCTTCCACTGAAAGGGTGATCCCGCGTGGCCACGCTCCCCCTGGGGCCAGCTCCAGTGGAAACAGCATCCACTCTCTGTCTTTGGGGCGGGGGGGATCAGCTACTGTGTGACTGGTGGCTCTGCTTGCATGGAGGAGGGCTGCTTGCTTCCTTGCCGTCCGGGCTGTGCGGTGGCTGCGTGGCCAGCATGCGGCAGTTCGCTGCCTCCCAGCCATGCCGGGGCAGAGCCGAGTCCTCGCTCCCCTCCTTGAGGTGGCCAGAGCTGCCAGGGTGGGGGCAGCTGATGAGCTGGCAGCAGTGCTGGCAGATTGTAGGCAGAGCCTCTTGGCTCTGCGTGGTTCATGTGAACGAGACACTGCCTTTGCCGGTGGCATCCCGGTGCTCGGGGAGATGTGACTGTCCTTGTGTAGGCAGGTCTGCACTTGCTGCCCTTGGTCCCACAGCAAAAGCCTGGTGCTTTCTCAGGGCAGCTCCCTCAACCGACCCGAAGGCCAGAGCTGGAGCGATCTGTGCCTGCCACGGCTGCCACGGGCTGCTTTGCCTTCAGCAGCTCCATCTCAGAGGGCTCGCATCGGTTTTGTGGAGGCTCAGCAGCGCTGGCTGGGAGCACGGCCTCAGGGCCGGTTTGTGTCTAGGAGGGGCTGGCAGCCACAGGTGATGCTACACACTGAGCAGACGCGGCCTCGTGGTCTTTAGAGGTGACGGATGCCAGGCACTGTGGACACCGACCTGCAGGATGCAGGATGAGCAACAAGCACCATGGGGCAGGCATCTTCCCCATCCTAAGTGAAGGGGCAGCACAGACGGCCTGCTCAGACCCATGTTCCTGCTGAACTGCAGACTGAGCAGAGCCTTTCCCCACCAGAGCCCCGCCTGGAGACACCAGCTCAGGTCCCTTCGGACCCTTCCTCCACCCCCCGAGGGGCTGCTCCAGGCAGACAGCTCAAACAGGGTTGACTGGGGGTGCCGTGAGGCCAGTTTATTGCTGTCCGGTTTTTCTTCTGGCTGAAGTACTTTGGCAAACCCAGCCTGAGTTTGCAGGTAACACCAGGGTGACCAAACCACCTACTCCCAGCCAGCCAGACCCTGGATCTGACTCTGCTATAAAGCCCTGTGGGAGGTCGGCAGCCACAGAAAGAGCAGGGAGTAAAAGTCCCAGCTCCTGACTCTGGTCTCATGCTTTAACATCACCCTCTGACACGAAGGCTCTGACTTATCCTGGTGGAAATCAGGCCACTGCCGCTCAGCACCATGAGTTGGTCATTACTTGGGTGCTGTGGTGTGGGTGGGCTGGAGGATCGGCAGGTTGCCTGGTGCCCAACCTCCAGTGCGAGGGGAGTGTGAAGAACTCAGGGAACAGGAGCCCAGGAGCCTGCTCTCCTCTGCAGTGAAGGTGAGGCCATGTAGGTCTTGAAGGAGGCTTCCCTGCGCGGCTTTTGGAGGTACAGGTGCCTGCAAAGCTCTAAGAGTTTCCACTGGGACAATACCAGTCTCGGCTCCTTACAATGTTAAATCAGCTAAACTATGCTTTTTCACCTATCTGGCTAGAAACTTTGGCTGAAGCAGGAGTGCTGGCAGTGAACAGGACCAAACCATCACAGAGGCCTCAGCTGGCCCTGGCTGGAAGGGGGGGGTCTGCAAACCCCAGGGACCAAGGTGTCTCCAAACCTCGCAGGCTGGGGACAGTCTGGGTCGGGTCCCTGCTGTAGTCACAGCACCTCCTGTCTCCCCCCTCCCCGCAGCACCCTGCCCCTGCGGGGACCCCGTTAGATGCCCCAGCTCAGCCTCCCGCAGGAGAAGCCCCAGCCTGGGTGGCCCCCCACCCTCACCCTCTGTGACTGACAAAGGTGGGGCCCAGGCCCAGCCTCAACCCTGTCTGGAGGCTCCCCTTCTCCTGGCAGGCTGTGGAGACCCACGGGCTCTGCCTGTGGGGGGGCACCCTCCCGTCCAGAGAGCAGGGCTGGGGCACCCTGTCCCCTCCCGGGACACCCTGCCCACCCTCCCCACGATGCCTCCCTCACAGGGCCCTTCCCGAGGTCCTTCCCCAGGCCTGGGCTGCACCCCACGCCACACAAAGGCACCCACAGGCTGGCGGCCCGCCCCGTGTCACTAGAGGCCGCCCGGGGGTCCTGTCCCAGCCCCGGGGGTGCGAGGGGCCGGGGATGCCCTGTCAGGGAGGGGTGGCGAGCGAGCGCTTCGCGCATGAGGCCTTCTGGGCCCTGCCGCGGCCCGTAGGCCGCCTCTGACCCGGAAGTGGACGGTGGGTGCGCTGGGACATTTAAACGGCGCGGAGCGGCGCGGCGGGGGGAGCGGCTCGGCCGGTGAGTGGCGGGGCCGGGCCGGGCGCGGTGCCCCCTCCGCGGGGCCGTCGCCGGGGTCCCGGGCGGGGGGAGGGAGCGGCTCCCCGGCCGGTCCCGGCGGCGCTCAGGCCCTGTCAGCCCCGTGGCAGCGCCGCCGCCGCCGTGACGAGGGGCCGGGCCCGGCGGTTTGCGAGCTCGTCCCGGGGCGAGGGCTCGTCCGGCGGGCGCGGCGCCGTCAGCTCCTGCTTCGGGCCCCGCAGAAGGGCGGTCGTAGCCCGGGCTGCGTTCCCGAAGGGGTCGAGGGCGCCGCGGGCGAGAGCGCTGGCGTTGGCGGCTGGCAGGGGAGGCGGCGGGCGAGGGGCTACCGCTGGTCCCGAGGGTACGAGGGGGAGGCCCTGCAGCCCCGCTCCCGGTCGTGCTCCTGGCGCTGTAGCGGGTGCGCCCACCCTCGCTGCTGTGCGCTGGCTGGGGCGCTTGGACATCGCCCGAGCGCCGTGTCCGGCGTGGCGGCAGGCAGGTGGTGAAGGCCAGTGCCGCTCTTCAAAAACAGCCGGGTGGGAATAAGAGGGGCAGTTTTCATCCTGGGCCCGGCTAAAGCGAGCGTCTTCCCTCGGCGCTTCCTTCCCGGCATTTCACTCATCCGCATCGCTGTCCCGTCTGGGAGCGAGGCAGGGCCGGTGTACCTCGTACCCACCTCTGCCTTCCCTCTGCTCCCCGGCTGTTAGGAAGCTGTCAGTTCCTCGTTGCCCGTGGAAAACTAACAACGAAATTGTAATGCGTAGGGGCTTGTAAGTCCCTGGTTTTTGTCCGTGCTCCAATTACTAACTGCTAACGTGATTGAAGTTGCAGAAATTATAGTGGAGGCGAGGTGCAAATGTTTATTCAAGGTGGCAAACTCCTGTATCCCGGAACCAGTGTTTGGAGAGTAGTCTCGCTGGCTTTTATAAATGTTATCTACTTCTATTGAATTGGCAACGGGAGAAGGTGACGTTAAAAGAAAGCTTGCTGTAGACCTACCCGTGTGAGGGTTTTGTAATAGCTCTGTAGCAGGTCAGTATATTAGCGAAGTTTAGTTATTGGCCAGCACCAATGGAAAATCTTAGGAACAAGAATCACAAACCACACAAAGAATTTTTCCTATTTATTCAGGGATTTTTAATTTTTGCTTTGTATTGTGAAGCCTATTCACATCCGTGCTCAATTACTTAAGTAAATCTCACTGCAACACGTGTTGTTTCTCTGAAAGGGCCAGAGCAGGCACCCTGAGGAGGAGTCGGCTCTGCAGTCCTTGGTCCCTGCCGGATGATGCCCTGTTCCCAGGCAGTGTGTGCACGGAGGAGACTGCCGGGGTGCTTATCCTCTGTGCAACTGCAGTAAAAGGGAGAAGAGGGCTGGGTAAGGGCGAAGAAAAATTCCAAGCATGGTGGGAGTAGGGAAGGGAATATAAATTTCTCTTTTGCTGAGCTCTGTATTCTGTCATGCCAACACCCCTGTGCTCAGAGAAGTGAAGAGAGAGAGGTTTAATGGACGGTATCCTTTATTTTAGCTTAGAGTCCCATGCCCCTCAGCTCTGGCATAGAAGAGATGACAGTGAGCCCTGAAGTCCTCAATGTACCAGCTGGGGTGAAGTTCAGCTGTTCAGCTTCAAACATGTCTTGAAGGAAAAAAGAGGCGTTTTTATGAAAACCTGCAGAACACAGCAGTTGCACTGGGCTCCATTATCAATATATTTTTATATTCCTCTTTGATGTTGCATACAGTGAAAATCATTGCTATGTCCTGTCTATACCTATAATTTACCTTAAGAGTAGCTGAGGACAATTTACCAGATTGTTTTGCTCCAAAAACTTAAAAGCTAGAGCAGCTGAAAAAGGATTGAAAGATGCTTGATCTACTTAAGTTCCACACTCGTGCAGCAAAGGTGGAGGTTTAATACCATCTAGAGAAACTGGTGCTGGATGGAGCGGCAGCCAGTGCGTCTCAATCACTAAGAATTACGAGCTCTTGCAAGATAGTTAGTTGTGCTAGGGAATTTATTTTATTTCCACCACACTGGGAGTGAGTTTATGGCTAGAAAGACAAGCTGAAGTGGTTAGTCTTAGTATTTGAAGCAAATGTCCTATATAATCCAGAAGCGTCAGTCACTGTGGGAGGGAGGTAACAGGCAATGTATACTTTTTACTGCAATATTGAAGCACTTCAGTAAGGATGCAGTTATTTTTGAAGACTCAAGGTTGGACGTGACAAGATTTTATTTCTAATAACTGCTAAACTGATGCATCTGATACAGTCTGTCACTCACTGCTTTAATTTACCTGGCTTTTTCAAAGGCAATGAAGAGCACATTAAAGGAATCCCTTATATTTAGGGTGTCAGCCTTGGGACAAAAATCTCCATTTTGTGTGGCGTATGGGCAGGTACAGCTTACGGGCCGTGGTCACTTCTAGGTCACTGACAGGGATTCGGTGCAGGGCAGATGTTGAGTATATCGTGAAACCCCTTCCCCCCAGCAGAGTGACTTACCAACCCAGAATTTCTGTAAAGGTCAATACATTCTCATTTAGTACATTTTTGTATCTTTTAGCGTAATCAATTATTTGACGCTTTGTTTCAAGAAAATAACCCTTTTTCCCCCTGTGTCTATAACTCTTTGAAGTTTGGGCCTTCTACTGCACTATGGATCAGCTGGGGTATGTGAGAAGTACTGCTTCTGCCCAAGGTACCAAAGAGGGATTGAGCAAGCCCGCCGCTCCCCAGAAGAATGCTTACGCGAAGCTTGTGCAAAAGCACCACAGCGGCCGATTCCGGTCCTATTTGAATCACATTGCGCAGAAGATGCAGCTAGAAGAGAGCACCTCCAATGACCCCAGCTCAGATCTGGACCCTCCCCTGAGGAGAGGCCTGGTGAAAGATAATCCAGTCAGGAATGGGTTGAATGTGCACAGCTATTCACCAGTCAGAACATTTCATCTGGAACAGCCCATGCCTGGAGGATTTGAGAACGATAAACCCCAAACCGCTCCAAACAGATGTCCTCATAAAAAAAATGCGATCATTAGTCCAGAAGGAGACTTGGAGGTGGAGGAAGACTATTATGTACATCAGCGTGGAGCTGCAGCTGACTTGTTAAATATGAGTGATGCCCTGGGTGGGAGAGTATTGAACAGCCTGAGACACCGTGCAGCTCTGCAGAAGTCTTCTGGTTCTGATGAAAAGGATGAGGAGGACATGTGGAGGAAGAAACATAAGAAACGAGGCAGGTGTCCTGCCAACACAGATACAGCAGCTGGACACTTGTTGACTGAGCAGTTTAGTGAGGATGTGCTGGCAATAAATGGCAGGAAAAACAGTCACTTGTCTCCAGGTCAAGTCCAAGGTGAGTTCACACTAATGAACTGTTTGGTCCATTTGCTACAATTACTGTGGAATTGAGTGTGATGTTTTAGTCATGAGTGAGTTAACATGAGCCAGTTCTGCTCTGTCCAAGTTAGTCAGCCCTTAGTTACCTGTGGGTGGCTTTGTCCTGCTTTACAAGTAAGCCATCCGGCATGTGCAAATGGCTTCATGTGGAGCCAGCTTGGTGCTGGCAGGACCTAATCCCTTGGCCTAAGCTCTGTGAATGTGGCTGTGCTGGTTCCAGGATCAGCTCAAGACTAGGAGAACCCAATTTCTGTGGTGTAGAGTCCAAATTAATAAGACTGCTGGATCTGAGCTGACTCGGGGCAGTCACCCTTTTCTCTGCATTGCCTCTTTGGATCTGGAGTGCTGGTTTGCCTTTGCGGAGGGTCCAAGTCCGTCTGATACTCAGGGGCTAAGATGCCTGTATAATATCTAATTCCTGATACAGAGTGTTGACTCCAGTAAATTTTGCTGTTAGTAACAAAGAGACCACATCTTGCAGTAGTAAAGTGAATGTGTCTCTTAAATGTGATGTTCAAGGCAAAAAGCCCACTTATGGAGATAAATAATTTTTTTAATTAACCCCCCAAAACCCAGCATCAACAAGCAACCAAAGCCAGGCAGTTTAAATTTGATCTCTCGGTGTAATGGGTTAAAACTTCCTCTGAATGTTATTTATGGTGAAATACTTGGATAGCCTGATCTTATGAGCCAGAGGAACTCATAAATGTCACTGTATTAAATTCTCTGTAGCAAGTAGAAAAGAGATCGATTTCTCAGCTGGGTGAGACGGGCCTGAGACCTATCACAACTCTTGGATTGGAAATCAAGTAAATGTTTAACTAAATCAATCTTACAAAACTATGCCCTATCACTCAAGAGTGGCAAGTAATATGCTTTTTTCAGGGTTTGCAGAATTTTTGAGGCTGTGACGGTAGATCATGTGCTAAAGTTGGTAAACTTTCATGAGTTCTTGCAAGACAGATCATAGTCAGAGATTTAACACAAGCAGATTATACTAAAATTTGTTGATGAGTTTCATTTTTGGAAGGATTTTTTTTTGCATGCTTCATTTTAACACTATTTATTATGCTAGCCTGTTATAATAGACATTGCTACCTTTCACCCTTCAGCTTTTGGAGAGTAGGGAAGAGCAGCTAACAGATGGAGAGTCTAGAAGGCTTACAGTTTGTAGCCATGAAAACGATAGGTGCTTACATGGATTTTAATCTAAAAGAAAAATACCCTGGCTTCCAAAAGCAAGCACCCCCAGTTCCTTCCTGCTCTAGTTGGGAGTAGGGTTGCACAAACCCTTTGAAAACTAGTTGTTTGTTTAGTGTAAAGACCTAGAGCAGAAAATGTTGACCCTCATTTTTGGCCTCCCAGGTGGAAAACTCACACTGCGGGGAAGATTATTGGAAAATTATTTGCTTAACAGTGACACCCTTCCTCTTCTTCCCCCTGCATGCCTCCCCAGCCACCCTCCTGTGTAGCTGAGACTGGTTACACTCCAGAACACTTGCAGGGACATGAAAACAGTTTCTTGGGCAGGAAAGAAATAGGAAAAAAAAAAAAAAGTAATTTGATTCCGAGAAACGTCTTTACTGCTGTTCAGTTCGAGTATATTTTAGCACTCTTGTTTAAGTGAAATGAAAATTTTACAGTATGCAAGCGCTTAGGTATAAGAACTCACACATCACAGTACCAGATTAATATTTTCTCACTTCAAAGCTTGTCTTTCTCTCTTGATGCTGATATAAGTCATATTACTTTGCATAGGCAGGTGTCTGGTTTGATCAATTTAAATCAAGGCTTGTGAAACTGTGATGGCAGGAATTGCTTCTGTCATAGCGGTGAGGCATATCATCTTTTCAGTAGTGACATTTCCTCACAAATTAACTCTGTTCAGGCTGTTGTAGGCTTTCCAAAAGGCTCTTTGAGCTAATCTCAAAGCCAAACATCTCTCTTTATATCACGTCGTTTCATTGTCCTCTTCTTAACAGCTCTTCAGCTCAGGCTTAGCCATGGCCAGGTTTACAATGACCCTAAAACTGACAGTACTAAAATTGAAGGCAAACATGGAGGGCTGAGAATACCCTTTGAGTGCCCTGGGGCAGGCTGTGGGCAACGAGGGACTAGTCCTTGTTAATGTCCTTCCAGTGGTGCAGCAGTTCCTGTGGCCTTCGGGGAAAGCAGAATGGTTTGTGGAGCCCCAAGCAAGCGTCACTGAGCCCTGGAGCTCACTGCTGATGATGCGTTGCTGTCAGTGAGAAGCACTGAGGATCGCCTTTGTCATTCTGTACTGTAAGGCTCCAAGACGAGGCTTGGGGGATAGAAATAATTTCATAGCAGATAATTAGGAGACTGACCGTGGCAGTCTCTTCTGGTGTTCCATATAGTAACTGCTTTTCCTAAGTATTGGAAACTTTGCAGTTGAGAGAGCTGAGTGTGAACAAAACTCTGTTGTCCCTTGTCTGAAACATGTGACATAGTCATGAAACTGCAGGTTGGATTCACTCTATGGTATCAGCACTCCTGGATTTGGGAAGATGAAGCTGCATATAGATGCATTCCAGATTGTTGCTCCTTTCTGTGCAGCTATAACCTCTGTGAGGAGAATTGCCATAAAGCTTCCTGTTCTGAAGTTTCTTCTCAAACAAACCCCAATAAGACAGAAAATAATCCTAAAATGCCACTTTTAATTGTGATGCTTATAGTTTTTCATCTAATACAATTTTCCTGCTGGTATTTTTCCCTAAATCTCCAATCCTCTAGGTTCTTTGGGTGCTAAAATTTGGTTAAACTTCCTTAACAGAAAGTCTTTTATGAAGTCCCCTGGGTTGTTTTCTAGTTTTGATCAAAGGCTCTAAGGTTTTGATTGAGGTTTTCCCACCTCAATCCAGAGTTAGTCATCAAAACCTCTTTTCAGACTGACTGTTTCTGTCATAAAAGGGCTTAAAACCCCCTTTTCCTTGAGGACAGAAGTACTGACTCTTTCTGTGACATCTGTCTGTCACATGCTAGTAGTTGAGATTTGCATGGCTGCTAAGTGGAACTTCATCTTAAATATCCGTGATGCATTGCTTTAACAGTAAGTAGTTTAGACAAAGCTGCGTGTTTTATTTGGGACAGCAAGGTTTTGGTTGCTTTTTGAGTATGTGCACTTCTCAGCCTCTTTTTGAGGGAACGTTGCTGTTTGATAGCACATTCCTGAGTCTGCTGGAAAGCCTAAAAACCAGGCATCTGCAGAAGAGAACTGTCCTCCAAACGTGGAGTGCAGCATGATCTTTGGGAACACCATCTCCCGGCCACACTTGATTTCAGAGGATCTTGGGAGCTAGAGTACCTGGGAATGAGGTGGCTTTATTGATGCTGAAAGCTTGGGTGGAGCAGGATGCTCTTGAAGGCTGATTGCTATGAAATAGGTTCAGATTTTGCAGGGCTGGATATACAGTCTCAGTCTGTATCTGCAGAGATCCTCCTCAGGAAGAATAGCACCACCAGCTTCGCTAGGTAGCCTCCTGAGGCTCCTCTTACTAAAAGCTTCATGGGTTTATGATGTGATGGAGGTATCTTGCCCATCTGTCAGGGTCAGCATGCCCCCTGAGTAGAAACAGACAATTCCTGGGTAACAACATGCCTCATCTGAAACAGTGTAAGATTTCCCCGGCCCTTTCTGATTTATCATCTGTCTGACACTTGGCATTTATTTGCCCAGCCTGTGGTACTTAACCAACTTGGGCAGCTTCCACGGAGGAGTGTCGCTGGCCAGCAGGCTGGTGTTTAGCATCAAAGCTTTAAAAACAATTGCTGCTGTTGGATGGTGGTGCTGTGTTTGTGGCCGCAACCCTGACATTTAAAAGGTTCAGGATAGGTAAAGGAAATATCCTGGAATGGCTTTCCTGCATGTTTGATGGGCACAGCTAGTCAAGAAATATCAGCCATAACAAGACGGCAAAATCTTAGGGATTTTGCCTTTCCATGGTACACTGCAGTAAATTTTGTATTTGCCTTTGTTTCTCTGGGGGAACTTTGGAGGAAGAACCACAGCTTCTGCTTTTCCCTTCTTGTAAGGCAAATTTAAGATAATGCTACTTTTTAGTGGTGAGTCTTCCAGTTCTTGTGTGGTGAAATTCAGTACTTAAGAATGCTGTTATCTCCCTATCTGGCACCAGTAAATATGAGCCAGCTATCTAGTAAAGGCCACAGAATCAGCTCAATAAATGGAGAATGTTGGTTGCTGTGGAAATCTTTAAAATGTAGCTAATCTTGCCAGGTCCAATGTAACGTTCCTTAGATGACGTTAATCATAGTAATAAGATACAGGAGAGGAGAGAAAACTGGATTTACTGTATGGCCCCATCTGAGAAACACATGAAAAATAGAGTGCTCCTTTCTCTAATAGTTTAGCAACGTCATCACAAACATAAATTTCTCTCTTGCTTTTGATAGAAAAAAATGTTGCATTCCTGAATCTTGTGCAACTAATGTTTTTGGCTAACATTAGCTATAGTATGTGAGTTAATATCTGATGTATCCTCTCTTGGGGAGATGAGATCCTGCCCTTGCAGGGACTGTGTTTTTTGTATGTGATCTAATAACTGTCTTCCATGGCCTTTACCAGAGTCCTGAGCACACCGTGCTGCAGCGGGACTGAGGTCTGCAGCAGGAGCCCTTGCATTTGGCAGCAAAGCTTTCACCTCCATGAAGGAGCTTCCTTCACCTACTAGTGCTGATGTAAAAATGTTCATCAGTGGAAACACTTATTGCTATTAACCTGCTATTTCTTTTTTTTAAACTATGTTTTTTCTTCTCTTTAGCCCCCATTATGTAGCTCAGGTAACTATGCCTGTCATTGTGGTGTTGGTCCTAGGAAAATAATAGGCTAATAGAAGAATTGAATTGATTTTTAATTAGTTTTAAATCTTTTCTTTAATGCGACTTGTCATCAATTTATGCAACAAAGGTCCTGTTGAGCTCCCTCAGTGTCAGTTTCTTATGAGATTAGGAGTTTGATGATAAAGGTGTGAGTACGGATGCTAGTGTGTTAGCATAATAAAATCACAGCGCATGTGTAATGGTTTAAAAGCTGTTTAGCCGAACTAATTAAATGCAGCCATAAATTGAGAATTGTTACCAACAGGTGTGTCTGGTTCCTGCAGTGTCATGTTCTGACCCTGTGCTGTTTAATACTTCTGTCAATCATCAGGAAGAAAACATACAAGTAGGATTGAAAGTTTTTTTGGATGACTTGGAGGGAGTATTGAATAATGGGGGCGGTTACTGGCAGCCGTCTGGATCACTTGGTGGACTGGGAGCAGGCAAAACAAAATCCATTTATCGGGCCAGCGTAGAACCATGCTAGCAGTGCAAGGAACCCCGTGTGAGAAGCAACAGCTTGGAAAAAAGTTTTGAGCTTTTGATGGATTAATCAGCTGAACATCCCCCTCCTGTGAAATGTGGCCAAAAGGGTAATGTATGAGCATGGGAATTGGAAGATGGAGTATGGACTGCGTGTGTCTTTGGCACGGCGGCAGCAGCAGCTTCTGGAGTATTGTATCCTGTGGTGATGCCCTCTGTTCGGGGTGGATGGTGATGAATTGATGAATACTCAGAGGACAGCCACAAGGAAGATTAAAACACTGGGATCATGAGTGAATGATTTGAGGAACCCTGCTTTACTTATCAAAGAGATGCTTGGGGGAAGGGAGCTTTCAGTAAATTGCCTACATAGGGAACAGATGTTCAATAATAGGCTACGCAGTTGAGCAGATTATGATATAACGCATTTGAGGCTAAACAAATCCAGGCTTGAAATACAGCGCAATTTAGCAGTGAGGGTGAATGACCATTGGAACAGTTTTACCAAGGCTTGTGGTACGTGGGCTGTCACTAGCATGTTTAAAAGCCCTGATAACAAATTCTACCCCTGAAATATGCTGTAGTTCAAACAGGAATTAATTTGAAAAAGCCCTCTGTCCTCTGCTATCCATGAGGTCCACAAGCCCACACACCCCAATCAGGTCTGGCCTGTTGTTCAGATAATCTCTGAAGTGTCTCCTTCGCCGTGGGTACCCAGGTAGGTAGGACAGATGCTTTGCAGCTGGCTTCAGTGGCTAATTGCGATTCCTCTCCAGGCCATGGCTGCTGCAGGGCTTTCGCCGCTGCCTTGCTCTTCAGCCTCTGCTTCTGCCTCTGCTGTCCTATGTGCTGGTGTCCTTCTCTTGCCCTCCCACCTCAAGCCCCCTGCTAACTAGCTCCATGAAATGCTGTGGGCTGCATGTCCCTAACTCCCTCTTGTGGGGAAATCCGAGCTACGGAGAGTTGAAACTTGGCTGGGGCAGGATGGAAAACAAAATGTTGGGATCTATTACATAAAATAATGTCTTCTGTGACAAAAATAAAAATTTCCAGGGTGCTGAAGGAAAATGTCAACACTAGCAGCTGCAGCCCACAGATGTATGGGGCAGGTCATGCCTTGGAGAATATTTCAGGCTCTCTACAGAGACAAGCCTGCAGCGGTAATGCGTTTTTGTTCAGTTTGTATGTTTTTAAGCATTTTTCCCCCACAGTACTAAGGGTTGTGAATTATGTACCTACTACACTGAATGGCCAGTATGGGGAACGGTTCATCAGCAAATTGTCTTATGCTGCAGCACATTGGGTAACCTCAGGATACGTATGAATCTGAAAGCAGTTCTTTCATTTCTTCAGCTGTTAATGTCTTCTAGTACGGTATTTTGCCTTTCAAAGCCTCTTGACTTCCTCTGATCTTCGAGCAACTTGCTTCTCTCAAACTACTGAAGCCTAGAGAAATCAAAGAGAGAACTTCTGCAATATTATGTTTTTAAAGTGTTTTTCCTGAAATCTTGAAGAAGCCTTTTCACAGTGTAGTTGCTGGACAAAACAAAGAGCAAAAGGTATTGTGGAAGAAGCTGTGGGAGGATGGAAGGACGAGAGGGCAGTGGAAGCAGCCCTGACCCACATCCCGAGGCAGGAGTGGAAGCCTGGAGGAGTGCAGTCATCAGGCGGAGTAGGTGGTTAGGAGGTCACGAGCAGGGTGGAGCAGGTTCACAGAGAGTCCTGAAAACCAGAAGAACTGTATCCCCTCCCTGACAACGCCACTGTGCTGCTGCACGCAGCTGGAGCACAGTAACTATTTTGATAAACTTTTAGTCTATTGCTACTAAATGAGTTTCGTCACCAACCCTTAGTTCAGAGCCTGGAATGGTATCTTTGGCTCTTGCACTCATGTAGTATTCCTACAACACAAACCCTGCTGAGGAATTAAATAAAACTGCAATTACTGTCTGAGTTACTGAAGTCAAAATCCTACAAGCATCAAGATGCTTGGAAGTGTTTTGGAAGAGGAAGCATGGTGTCGTGGGCACATGATCTTGGCGGTCAGGAGCAGTTTCCACAGCATTGTTTTCCACAGCAGAAAGAATCCATTGTGCATTTTTCTTCATTTCAGTTTTTCAAAGCATAGGCCCTTTCAGAATGCCAAAGTCAGCAAGAACATTTTCATTTTCCCTAGTTCCATATTGAAATCTAGGGGCACGCAGCACGAGAGTTTTAAATAAATATGTGCAGCTTAAAGCAAAAGAGTGGTGGCAACATGTGCTTCACATCTCATTTTCATGGGTCTGGAAATGAGCATCTGTCTCTGTTCCTGACTTTCCTGAGTATCCATGGACATGCCACTTCACTTTTTTGCCACCTCCATCCCTAAAGAGGAATGTTTCTTCGTCAATAGCTTGTTGTAAGAATGCTGAATGCCTGAATCTTTTACAACCAGCTACAGCGGCACGGTCGCGTCCGAAAGCAGCTCACGGCCCTATGAACTCACTCACAAACCATGACAGCCTGTATTTCCCCATCCAGGAGTCACTGGCTGGGGGACAGGCTGCCTTTCTGCAGCCAGCTTGTCCCCCATGTGGCAAGGATTCCCTTTGTGCTTTTTTTTATTGGATGTTCAGCTCTTCTGTGCAGATTTTGGCAGACTTTCTGCCAAAAATCTTTAGAAAATCACCTTCCTCAAAGAGGCAGGGCGAGAGAGCTCTCCAGATTTGTTGCCAGGTACACAGATGGCTCACAGCCGGACTGTGTCCTGGGGCACGAACACAGTCGCGCTGGTAGACAAGCTGCTGGCTGGCACAGGTGGAGCTGTGTTATGTTGTACAGGGTTGCTGGTAACCAGTTGGGCTGTTGCTGGAGGGACTGGTTGTTTTGAATCACTCCTGAAATCACATTTAAGAGCTGTGTGGACAGGCCTTCGCTTTAAGTGCTGTCTTCTCATTTTATTTTGATTTGTCTTGACGATGGAAAGTTACAGCTCAGATTTATGCTGTGGCTGGGCCCTGGTGGCCCATCGTAATGGGTCAATTAGTGGAGACTGGTGGGCATGGGAGCTAGTTCTGGCAGCTGGATTTCAATACATCATCCACTCAGTTCAGGATATTTGCATAGAATTTAAATTTTGGCTGAGCCTGTGCATGTAAATGTAGGTCTGCATTGTTTCTCTTCTTTGAATGACTGTTTAATTGACTTTAAACTTAATTATGCAATCTGCCATCTGCCTGAATCCCTACAGTGCTGTCATATCACCGTCCTTTTCCACTTCTGCCAAGATACTCCCTTTCCCGGAAGTTTGCCCTACTTTTCAATCATTAAGATAATTTCAAATCATTCACATCCTTGGTTATTTTTGAGGAGGACTCACAGCAACGTTGTAGGAACTCCCTTTAGCTCTGTGGTCAGGCTCGGACTGGGCACAGGAGTGTGCTGCAGAACCTTCAGTTTAGGATTCTTTGAGTTTCCGTTTCATCAGAGAAGAAGGGTCTTTTTTTTTATTTGCTCATGATCAGGAGAATGTGCTCTCAGACTTTCTCTTAGACCCTAGATTGAGCATCTGAAATACTGCCTACCAGGTTTATCTCCTGAAAGTCTCTTTGCTGCAGTGAAACCTCACTGAACTGATAACATATCTCAAAGTCTTGCCTTTCCACTCCTACATCTCTAATGAATTCTTTCCCATGACATCCTCATTTCTCTCTATTGCTTTGTCTTTAATCTTGAGCCATCTACTTTATTTAACCTCTTTGCTTCAAGATACTGTAAAATGCATGGAGGTGGTTCTGTTCCAAGGCTATCGGAGAACTCTGAACTCATTTAATTCATGTTGAGAGCAGTGTTGAAGCACGGCTGTTCCTAGCACAGGCTGGAGCAGAGCTGAGCTCATGGGGAGTGTGGTGGATGGGTTTTGGTCCTGTTTGTGTTATTGGGGCTCTAGCACAGAGTTTTGCTTGAGATATCTTCCAAGGAGTGTCTTTTTTCTTCCTGGTACAGAACTCTTTTCCTGAGCAGCTATACCAACAGCTGTCTTTGTGTTTTTCCTTTTAAAACAAAATAGAACAAAAAAGTACTTGGCTGTTACCATTAGTGAGACATTTAATCTCTTAAATCTGCAAAATCTTTTGCAAAACATAAATAGCTAGTTACTTCTCGCCTGTCTATGACCAGTGTTTTTGTTGACATAACTCACATTTGAGATCACTTCAATGGTGTATGTTGGTTTTGCCTGTTGTTTTTGCCTGTGTGTGGTAATTTGATCCTGGATATTGTAGCAGCCATTTAAGTGCTTGGAGTTTTTGAGTTAGTCACTAGTATAATATGGCATATACTGGATGTCACTGGTGCATTAGAAATTAAAAACAACCTAACAAACATATTTTGGCTTTTAAAATTTGAGAGGGAATTATATTAGAGGCTTCTTTGAGTACCAGAAAATATCGAATAGCTTTTAAATTGCCTGTTTAAGCATATGAAAGGGGAAGACACGGGGATCCTAGCAAAACCACCCTGATGTTAATGCAGTTTGTACTGGCAAAGCATGCTTTTGCTGGTAGAGTTTATTTGACTTTGGAGAATGAAACGAATAGTTGCCTGGTACAACAGTGTCAACACTAGGTCTGTGCCTATCCAGAGCTACCAGCCAGGAACTGCGTCCCCCCAGCTCATCAAAGCTGGCAGAGTTAGATTCACAAAAGTACCTGGGATGGGTTGTTCAGGGGCTACGTAGGATTTGGGATTTTTTGGGTCCCAGATGTCTTTCCAAAACAAGGCAGAGTTTCTGTTGGCTGAACTCTTGTATTGAGGCTATTAATACACCCTGTTATACATCAGCATCCATAGTGGCTCATAAAGTTGCAGATGGGACTTCCTGGCAGGTCGTGGAGAGTATTCATTTGCTAAAAGATCAGATTTGATGGTTTCTAAAATTTGCTTTGCCAACTCTGCCGGGAGCCAAGGGCCAACTTGAACTTGTAGATCTGTGAGGTGATGCCTTGGGCTGCCACGTGGTCGGACTCTAATTCATTAAGTCTCTAGTAAGGATGAGCAGGAACATGCTTTATTTATCTTTCCTGCCATGCTTAACCTAGTCTGACTTAAATGGGAGTGTAGGACTAAGCAGGGACTAGCATCAGGGTAGTTCTCATTGCCTTTAGTTGGTTAATTCCTGCTTTTGGAGGTAGGGTGGTGTTGGGTGACCCTTCATTTGGTAGCTGCCATGCCTTCTAGCTCATGGGTGTATCCTTACAGTGTTTTACTAAGTGCATAGCTGGGTTGTCTTGAAGAATTAAATGTCAGGGAACCTCTTGGAAGGTTTGAAGGAAATTGGTTTAAGTCATTGAAATGTGTCAGCAATGAAATGAAACATTGTAGAAATACGGACAAATATTTAGTAACCGTGTGTTGAGAGTGTCTCATTAACTGATAACAAATTGTTCTGTTGCATGTTATCAGTTCTGGGGATATGCTTCTGTTTCTTCTCACGCTTATGCTAACTGTAAAGCGGGGGTATTTGAAAGATTCCTTTGCATATCTAGATCATGATCTAATGCTGGGAAGCAATGGAAAATCCTCTTAGCAATAGCAGAGTTAGCAGAGGTGTTGATGCCCAGTCATGGACTGATAAAGGTAAGTAGTAGATGGAAGTATTTTGTGTTGGAAAAATTTGTAACAATATTGTTCCATCCAACACTTTCAACATAATTCCTTTTTTTCAAACGTGAAAGGAACCATTCCATGTTGAGATAGCTGTCAGTGGGGTGAGAGTCCTAAACCTGTGGAGGTGTTACCAGCACAGTTGTTGTGATGCTCTCACAGACCTGCCCACCCCAGGGAGCTAGGTTAAATATAAATACTGTAGATGGTAACAAAGCTGGAAGTTTAGTTAGAGGTAAAAATGCCTAGTGACAAGGTAGATGCCCTTTGCCAGGAAAGGGGAGAGCTATACCTAGATGTCCATATCTTGGTATTCACTTAGATCTCTCAAGTAAAACTAGTTCTTGCTGGATCCTGGATGGGAGGTATCCAAGGAGTCATGGATGTGCTAGTGAAAATTCAGTGAGGAATACTTTCCTTCTGTGCTGGTAGTAATCAAATATCTTGTCAGGTGTTAGAGAGCAGTTGGAAATGTTTTATTTTTGGTAAATAAAATTGAGGGTCTTGGTTCTTTCTTGTGTAAAGCAATATGCAAATTTTAATATAAAATTAAAGACTTTCTGGCCTTGCTAACTTCATGTTTAGTTGAACATTTTAGTTGATTTAGTTGACCATCTAGTTGATCAACTGACTAATAGATGTAAATTTAATTAAATGCAGTACTTTTGAAAACCTAAACTATAGAGTGATTTTGTATAAATTATGTCAAAGTAAGCTGATTTAAAACATCTAGCCTCTTACAGTAAGCCAGATCAATTATTCTGGGAAGCTGCCTGCATGCATTTTTTTTCCAAAATAAGAAAAGATTAATAGGTACTTAAGTTTAAAGACCAAAATGTGCCATTGCGTGATGTCATTGTTGTTGTGACGGAGATGAAGTGTGATGATTTGGATTCTAGATTGTGCTGCCCTTCCAGCGGAGCTCAACCAGCCGCTGCTGCCCGCACACCGGATGCCGGACCGGGCTCCTGGGTTGGAGCCAGCCCCCAGCTCCATCCTTTCTGCTCCTTTTCTTGGTGCCCATGTTGAGAATAAAAGTGACTTGCTGATTGTGGACTGTTCTGACAGCTCACAAATGCCACCCACTTTTCTTTTCATGCCTCTCTAGCTGTGGAGGTGGAGTTGTGTGTTTCTACTTCTCACAAGTGCTTCCCCTTGGCTAGTTTGAAGGGGTTCCCTGCTCTGTGTGTGGAATTGCTGGTCCTGTTTAGCTGTCCCTCTGTCACCTTTGTAGGGAGCCTCCATGCCTGATACAGGTGTTGGGGTTGTTTCAATCCATCTCCCTCCAGAGGACTTCAAGTAATGAACAGTCAACCGCCTTTCCTCAAATTGTTAGTCCTGTATTATTTCCCATTGGAAATGGCAGAACATCTAGAAATCCCAGGCAAGTGGTGGCTGCATCCACGGAGAGCAGCTCTACATCATCTGTGCAGCCAAATAAACATACCCAAACATGGTGTATTTGCTGTGTGTTGTGAATACTTATGTGTCTTGCATTAGAATTGCTCTGTGTTCAAGCTTGAGTGGTTCTGCACGTGCCGACATGTTTGGTGCATTATGGTTGCTTCAAGCCTGCTGTTAGGATGTATCAACCAACCTCAGCTCTCAGTCACTGCACTTTAGTCTCCCTTCTACTGAAGTTATTTTTAATTTTTTATTATATTTATTTACTTATTAATTATTTAGTCATTGATTATTTTAATGCCTAGAATGTGTTATTTCTTTGTGTGACATCTTACCCTAAGAGATTTTGTTTTATCTTACAAATCACACGACTAACACCACAGAAAAAGTAAGACTTCTGACACACCTGGTGCTGGAATAGAGTTTAACTAAGTTTGTAATAGCAGTTATTTCAGAAATAATAGTGTCAATATATTCTATGCTATCTATAGAGTAGTCAAGTTACAGTTTGCTTTGTGGAATGATGTCTGTTTATCAATCAGAATATTAATGCTGGGCAGCGGGGACAGCAGGAAAGCCCATCATGAGAAGTATTTCTAACTTCCCGTTTTAGGGGACAGGTGCATTACAGAAGCAAATATTGAATCTAGTTGAAACAGACGGCAACCTGTAGTTAGCTCTCTTTCTTTTAAAAGGAGAAGTACAAGAAATTACAGTCATGCAGAATTTGATGTGTTCCAGTTGAATGCTAATTGTGACAGTTGTCTGTGGCTTTGTAACAGGGGTGGTTTTGTTTAGCCATAAATGTCACGGCCAACGGGGTCAAATACTTACCCAAAGTGGCTGTGTGTAAACTGGCTTGCAAGCCAGGTATGTCGAAGCAGAGTTTGTTCATTTGAGTAAATTTTTTCTTTGGGTTTGTGTCTGAGTCCGAGCGGCTGAAAAATCCCACCGGAGAGCAAGCCAAAGGCTTAAGTGTTGGAAACATGCAAGTGCCTCTCTGCCTGTCTACCTTTCGGCACAGAAAGGTGCTTCTGCACCCTTTGCTGTTGCTGTGCATTATTTTTGGCAGTAGTGGACCCAAACTTTCTGAACCGATGGCCACAGCAAGCACTGGGGCAGCTCTGCTCTGCAGTGCCTAATTCTGGCTCTCAACTCACTTCCCAACTCACTAGACATTTTTTTCTCTTTCCCCCCCCTGCATTTTAGTTTTCTGCTCTCTTTTTTTCAGCTCCTTCTTAATTACATGTTAAGATTTAGCCTCCTTTTTATTCCAAGTTCTTTAATTCACGGTAGTATTTTCTGTGACTTGCTGTCATAGAAACGAGGGCTTTAGAGGACCTTACGAGCTCGTGTAATCCATTTCACTACCTCAAGGAAAAAACTACTCTTTTTAGACCAACTCTGGCAGACGTCTGTCTCACCTATTTTTAAGAACCTCCAACGAAGCAGATTGTGTGACCTCTCTGGGTGATCAGCCTAGTGCCTTACTTTTTTAATAGTGTTGCTAAGATCCCGCCTGTTGCAGTTTAAGTCAGATTCCTTCACCAAAATGTCTCTGAAAACCCTGTCCAGAGCAAACTGTGTTGCCAATTCAAAAGCTATTCTGCTCAGATCTCTCTAGTCCATACTTTTACTTTTGGTGTCTGTTTTTGAACTTAATCTCTTGACCCTTAGGGCATTTGCAAATCAGTTCATTAGGCAATTGCAAATCAGTTAATTTTAGTTCCGTCTCATCATGTGGTCCATACAGGTAGTATTGCCTCGTTCGCATCGGTTGAAACCTAAATTTGCGGCTGTGCTCTTGCCATGTTACAGCTGCAACCTCCCTCGGACAGTCTCCTCCCTGAAAGCATGCGCAGAGTATGAAAAGCTTGATCATGTAGAAAGAGGCCACACTGCATTGCCCTTATCCTTATCATCACTGAACACAGAGGCCCCCTCTTCATTTCAGCGTCCCATTTGGAGATGCTGCTGTGGCTTTTAATCTCTTCCTGGGCTGGGCTGAGCTGGCACCTTGAGTTGTCTCTCTGCCTGTCTTGGTGTCTCCTGTCTTGAATTAGGAGGATCCCTCCCTCCTCCTGCTGATTTGCCTGTTACTATATATAGAAGTTGCTTTTTGTCTGTGACTGGGTAAAATAGCAGTTTTCTCTTATTGTACCATATTTTTAACGATCTCTGCTTAAGTACAGCTTTTTAAACATTTTTTTTTTCTCACTACTTTGGTTTAATTCTATGAAGCAATCTGCAATTTTGTTTGTAAAGGATACCATATGTAAAAAATCTGCCTTGTAACTTGGATAGGCCCATAGCAAATAAGTTGGCATTGCACGTTTTCTGACTTGCAGGTACAAGCTTGTACCCAGGGAGTGTAGCCAGGAGGGGCTGGAAGGCAAAGCTGTGATGACATGTTCAGTCTCCAGGTGGAGGGCCAAGAGGGCAGCTGCGCGGCGCTGGGTTGCATTCCAATGTGCTGATCCGTGGAACAGCGTTGGCATACGCTTTGGAAGCTGCTGCTTGCTCTCCTGGCTGTAGGGAAGGGGCTGAGGTGGTGGCAGGGAAGGAAGGGGTGAGTCTTTGCAGAATATTTTCGTATGATCATGGCCTATTCTGAGCAGGCTGGACATTTGGAGCCTTGGCATTTCTTTGTGGTGTCGTTGTGTACTGTGCTGCCTCTGGTAGCTCAAAAGTTAATTACTCCAGACTGGGTTGTTGAGGATTTTTTTTTTTTCTCCTTGATTCCTGAACTACTTAATTAAGTTGTAGGGAAGTTATATTTTCTCACTACTTGGGGGCTTAATGGGGTGGAGGCTTTGGAAACAGTTTAACAATTTCACATTTTATATGCTCTAATGAATTTCCCAGGATTTTGGAAGGGTTGTATCCAACTTTAGTATCGTAATTTCCAGAGTTTTATTTATGCTAAAATAAGTTAGTAGTGGATTAAGAGGCACAAAGAGCCAACAGATTACAAATGAACTAATGAAGACATCGTTTCTTTTGGATAAAGATCATGACTCACAGTTGTGACTTGTACTGAAGTACTGCAGACCATGAATTTCACCAGGACCACAAGCTGGCAATGGGGTTCCTCTTCCCTCCCCTGTTATTTCAAACCTGTGTTTGATTTCAGGTGCAGAAAAGAGAGGGTTTGCAAGGACCAGAAACAACTCTGAATCTGCAAGAACTCCCCAGAACTTCGATAGGAAGAGGCAACTCTCTGAATCGCAGACAGAAACAATGAACAATTCAGACAGCAGAATAAATCCTAGACAACTGGGAACTCCCAGAGGTATTAAAGCAGAGTGCGTACACGCTTCAGGAATAAGCTGCCTTGAAGCATGTGCTCAGCACTATTAAAAGATGGGCTGGGATGAATGCTCTTAACTCTAAAATGAGCTGTAGAAGACTGTCGATTATTTGTAAAATATGATTATTCCAGGCTTTTTGGTGCTCTGAAGTCGAGTGCCAGTATTTCTAGGCAAACTGTTCTCAGAAGTTCAACTTTGAATACAAAGCCTCTGTACAGCTGCTGTTAAGATACATAGACAAGTTTGGTGGGCAAGATAACACTTATGAATTTTTGTTTGCAGGAGGATCCTATGCTGCTGTCCCAACATCAGGTGATAGAAAGAATCTAAATAAACCCACTCGAGGGAGGAAGAAGAGTATATTTGAAGCCTACATGTCAAAAGAAGATGTTTCAGCAGGACTGAAAAGGGGAGAGCTAATTCAGGTGCCTGGAACATACAACGTCCATGCTCTTGTGATAAGTCTGTGAAAATCACAGGCAGCTGTTGGAAATCAGTGTCAGTTGGTTGCTTGACAGAGAATTGATGTACCACTTGTAGATGCTAGGGGAAGATTTTTTCCCTCTCTCAGAAGGTTCTAGAAGTGGAATGAAGTCTTTTACGTTCAGCTGAAGTATAGTTTTTGATTTGATTGCATGTTCTGTGAAATTCCTGATCCACACTCGTGATGAATTGCAGAGTTCTGGTTGGATCGTCTGCTAGCCATGATAGTCATTATTGTGGAGACACTTGCTTTTACAAATGATGCTCAAAACCACAGCAGGTGCTGGCAGCCTCTGTCAGTGTAAGTAAAAATGAATGCCCTTAGCAAGATACTTCTTGCTGAAATTCCTCATGAAGTTGTTCATTAGTCCTCAGCAATGAGGTGTAGACACCTCTGCTTCCAGATCTACTTTTCTTTTTTCAGTCTATCAACTCTTACCAGAAGTCTCCCTCGCACAGCAAAAAAGGGAGAGTGATAGCGCAGGTAATGCTGTGGTCCCTGGGGTCTCATAGGGCTGTGCCTACCAGGGCATTGCAATAGCTTATTATAAACTATGATGCAACTGGTTAAATTAATATCAAATGGCCAGGCAGTGGTACTGGACCCTTGATTTGCTTGCATAATTTTCTTTGCACTCCCCTAAGGTCATAGGGCTGACCCAGCCACTGATGACAGTGTATGGTTTACTGAAGTAAGGCACAGATGATAGATGGAGCTGAAGAGCCCATCAAGATACAGAAAATCATTTGCATGTGTGTATATGGTTATTTGCCTTGAACAGCTAGCAATAAGCATGTTCTCATTTTACAGATTCTAAAGATCAAAGGTCGGACTTTGTGCTTCCATTTGGAGCAGCAAAACTGCAGCCATAATTAGGCAGCAGTTCTTCTCTGAACATCTAGCAAAATGTGGGGGTAGACCTGCCATTTGTGTGGGTAGCTGGATCTCAGAAGGAGTTTTGCATAAAGGCAGGCAGGGCTGAGGTTCACTGAGGAGTAGGAGAAGAGGAGAGCATCCTAGACCCACTGTTGTAGTACAGTCCTCAACATGGTGTAATGTTCTTCAGGACACACCTGGTGTCCCAGTGAGATCAGACTGGCTGGGGAAAAAAGGCAGGTGGAAGTCGGTGAGGGCATGACAGACACTCATGCTGAGGCATCGTTTACCCAAACACACACTGGTGCATTGCCATTTGATTAGCGTGGTAATGCTGGTGAGGTGGTGATACTTACTTTCATCAATACATTGAAGTTGCAAATGGCATCACCTCACTTTTTGTCTGATTTCTTGTTATAATTGTATTGTCATTCTTGTGTAATAATATAATGGCATAATTTCTGGAGGTGCGATGAGGATTCCACATAAAAGATTGCCTAATTCCATCCTGAAGACCAGTCTGATGAGCTCTTAGCTTTCAGAAAAATGACTACGCGGCATATCCCTGCTGATGATCAGAGTGGTCCACTGGGCTACCCAGAACCTTAGGCCAGTGTCTTCAAAGACTGTCATAGACATCCATAGTGGGAAGCAAATGGTGAGGGAAGAAGTGGGAGCCTCAAGCTATGACTTACCCCCATGGCTGCAGTGGCATGTGGCAGCAACTAAAGCTTCTGCCTTACCTTCAGGAGTGTTTTTGGCACCCATGTTTGGTAACGCAGCCTAATAGCATTAAGTGCAGTGTGTATAGATTGCCTATGAGGTCAAGTGCAGCTGCAGATGAGGCACATCAGACTATGACTACTACCTGAGAATCTCATTGAAATGCTGAGTCTCGGAGGACCTGTGATTGCATGCTCTCTGGCAAAAGAATCCCTAATTCTAGTAAATGTGTAGTGTCTACTCCAGGTCATGTGCTGCGTAACTGGAAGAGTAATACATGCTTTCTTAGGCTGTGTCTGTTTTCCTTTCATCCAGTTCCACATCTCAGGGAAACAGTTGAAGCTGTAGAAGCTGGATTTAGTTATTTAGGGCTGAGTGTCAGATCATGGGTGTCCCAGCTCAGTGTATCTCATCTTCAGCTCATTCATCCTTATGATCTCATCAAGACCATTCATCATTGCAGTCTCAAGCAGGATAGGTGAGATCCTGAAAGCAACTTTAGTGAATGGACAAATATTCAGCACTGTTTGTACAATGGCAAGAGACGTACCTGTTGTGTTAATCCCCGAAAGCAGGGCATTAGTCTGGCATGGTAACCTGCAAAAGTGTTCCGCAAGACCCTGTGGAAGAGGAGAGCAAACCTATTGGTCTGAATCTGATGGTCCTGAGCAAACTTGAGTGCTAGCCAGACAGAAGCAGGAGTCTTCGAGCAGGGGCCATCCCCTGGAGCATCCTGGAAACACTGGATCTGCATATATTTGTGTGAGAACTTGAGAGATCTGTTAGAGAGAAAAGACCCTACCATGAACTCTGAGGATGTTGCTGGACCCTGGCAATGCAGCTACACAACTAAATGCTCCTGAAAGCCCAGCGCACGGAAACAACTGTCAGACGTGGAGATCGCTCAGATAGAACACAAGTGCCGTGAAGATTAAGCAGTCCCAGATCAGGAAGAACACAAGTGTTATCTTTATGGGTGCTGACGTCTGTCAATAATATTAGTCTTAATGGCTTCTGGTACTGTATCTGACATAACTCAGTTTTTGACAAGTAGCATGGAGAAGTGTGCCCTGCAGGATTCCTGGATTCATTTAATCATGCGACGTGTGCGGAACTGTCCTTCCACAAGAAAGGGGATCTGAGCTCAGGCGCTTAAGAGTGCGTAGACTTCCCACTTCCCTGCCTGTAAAACTGCAGTGAGCAAACACCAAGAGTATCAGGTTGGTTGGAATCACATCGTCCGCTCTGAAGGCAAACAAGATTGAATAATTTCTGCTTAGTTATGTAAGCGGATGGTGTTGACTATACACAACAGATGAAGTCAGGTTATGTATTAAGGAACATTGACCCAAAGGACCATAATCATCTTGTGAAGCACCAGCCAGAAACTCATGTCTGCTCCACGCCTCCAGTGTCTCCCAGACCCTCCCTGCAGGGCTGCTGGGGTCAGGCGGAGCGAGAGTGCGCAGCATACAGAGGTGCAGAGCTTGCTTTGCCATTAAGAGGGTGTTTTCCCTTGAAAAGCTGTTATTTTGTGGGTATGAAGGCTGGGGTATCCCTGATTTTCATGGGTTGTTTTTTCAAAGGTGGCCTTGGTAGCAAGCAGCTGCTTGAACCCTGACCTTTTTTGGTGTTTCATACATACAAATGAATCTAGGCATATGTGTTATGATAGCTGTTATACACTGCTTGATTTGAGATGCTTGAAGTTTAATCTGAGTATTGCCTGCCCTGGTTCTAGCAGAGCAACCTGAGAAATCATGACCCTTTTGTGTCTTGCTGGGGAAGCTCAAAAAGGTTAGAAACTTTTTTGGCAAGTATGTGTGAAGCTGACTTGAATCATCAGAAAGTGTTTTAGAAACCTTCCTGCAAACCTTTCTCTTCCCTTTCAAAACAAAGGCCCTACTGACATAAAACCACTGATAAATATAGCAGCTATTATTTGCAAGCTATTGTAA
This sequence comes from Gymnogyps californianus, assembly GCF_018139145.2. NCBI lineage: Eukaryota > Metazoa > Chordata > Aves > Accipitriformes > Cathartidae > Gymnogyps > Gymnogyps californianus. The sequence continues at coordinate 18,442,246 of NC_059480.1, forward strand.
AATAATACAACATTAGTGTGACATCATGAGACTCTGCAGCCAGATCCTCACCCCCTAATACACATATGAGAACAGTTGTTCATTGCAGATGGGAAGAGTGACTGGTTCCAGATATGATATCACAGCGTGAAATGTACAACATTGTAAATAGGATTTTCATAGGCACAGATAATAGGGCCCATCTGCTTTCTAAGATAAATTTTGGGAGTTCCTTGCTTAAAGGAAAGAGCTGAAGTATTTTAATGCTACTTGACGTAAGAATTCTAATGCTGATCATAATTAGGTAGTGCATATAAAATGTAGAGAAGCCCGCTGCATGGTAAACATGATAACACTTTGCTCCTCTGTGTGTTTGCCGGAGCTGGGCATCCATGTGCATGTAGCCGCTCTGGCACCTTCTGGGCCATGGACATAAAACCTCATTTTTCACGCGCATAATGGGCATTTGCACCTGGCTGATTGACAGCTGTCCCAAACTATTCAAGGGGATTCTGCAGAATAACATAGTATATGCCCTCATCTGCTTTGGGCTCGTGGGTAGATGCTGGTATGGGAATTGTTTGACTTGTTGTCAAGCAGAGCAACCATCCCTTTTCATTTTTTCCTTTCTGTCCGTAGCAGCTTCCTTTACTAACAACGTATTGTTTTTGATGGCTGATTCTGGGAAATAAGGGGAGAAAAAAGACCATTGAGAGTTTTCCATCAGTGGGTACCAGTGCTAATAGAGGCTGATGACAGCGAGTTAGCTCTCACTTTGCCTGAGCATAAAGTATCCCCAGGGTTGCTCCCAATGGATTGTCTTTGTTTTCGTGCCGTTGTCCTGGGTTGTGCCTGCCATGTGGCTAGTGTGCTTGTTAATACTAGTTACATAAGGCACAAAATAAGACATCGCAGCAAAGTATTCAAATAATGCCTAAAGAATATAGAATATATGATGCTGGTATTTCCAAACTTAAGCAAATAAAACCAATGGAAAACCTTCATAAATCTGCAAATTCTTTTTCAAGGCAGCAAAACTTTCACATGTAATCAGCTTTATTTTCCTATCGTCTGAGTGTTTCCCAGAATACATAAAAAAATTATATGCCGCAGTAAATTTTTAAGGAAGCAATTCCTGTGAGAGGTTCCTATGATTGCTTAACACAGAAGTGCAAACAGATGGAATCTGGTCGTATAACAAATTGGCCAACGTTATTTCAAATACACAAGTGGAGAAAGTTTTAAAGTTTCAGCCCAAAGCAGAAGCCTGTCTGAAGGCAGATACCTAGTTGTATTTCCATAAGAATCAAAAGCTGTCAGTTTTAACTGCAGTCACCTGAGTCACAATTCCCAGGACCCTCTTGGGATGGGAATGGCACTGTTGCATAGCCTGTAAGTCCTTGGTTGGCTCTCCCTTTCTCTTGGATGGACCTGAGCGCAAGCAGCAAAACTAATTGGTTTACTTTGGAGGGGTGATGTGGATTTGTTGCAGGTGACTTGAGCTTTGAGTTGGCAGATAACAAAGCAGAAATAGATAGACCGTGGAGTTTCAAATGTATTTAAGATAGTGTGACTTTAAACATGTTTAAACAGAATTTAATCCTGTAGACTTTAAATGTTTGTTTTTGGAAAATCCTTTTGATTCTTCTTTGGAAATGTTCTTTGTCGCAGAGTTACTACTGTCTGTTTGCAGGAACACCCTAAGCAGCCAGAGCCCTATAAGGCTGATACCTGCTGCCATGCAAGCTCAGCAGGTCAGCTTTTCCTCTTTCCTTCCGTCCTCCAAAATAAGCAAAACTAACATTCTGCTCTTCCAAAACAGAGCAAAACAAATTGTTTCTGTTGTCTGTTTGTTAACGAAGTTGCTGGATGCTCAGCAGAAAATGCGTGAAGGGAACAGGAGGGCTTGGATCCTCAGTTCACAACTGAGTAGCAGCAACAACTAATGATTCAACATCTCTTCGATGACAGACTGCAGTAGATCAGCTTAAGCCTATCATGAAACTGCCTTTTGGCTTGAAATTGCTCAGATGCTAAGTTGTCAAGACTTGAAATGTATAATGGAAATTTAGATGTATCTCTCATGTTTCACAGTAGATATATTACCCACAGCTCTCTAATTTAACTGATGTTATATAAAATTAATAAGGTTCAGGCATAATCTTTCTCTTTCTCTTTTTTTTAAGGGACCCTTGAGAATAAATCCTAAGAAGTACCATGAAGCCTTCATTCCATCTCCAGTAAGTGTAATTTTATAATGCTTTAAAGTTCATAAGTAAAGGTGCATTAAGATAGGAGTTATACTGTGCACGAAAGGTCACTCAGAGGTGAATGAGTTGGAATAAATGAACATGATCTGGATTTTATTTTAAATCAAATATTCCCAAACAATTCCTGCTTTTTCATACCTCAAAGAACTAGTTACTTAGCTTGTGCTGAAATTGGGGATACTGCTGGGTCCCACAGAAGCCAGCTGAAGTCAGGTTTGAGGACCACCAGATAGCATAATCAGAAACCCTTGGTTTATGGCTGCAGAGGTTTTATAGATTTTCCACTGATTTAAGTTAATCTTCCCTAAACAAATATGCTCTCCATTTTCGATCTGCTGCATGAGCTAATTTGAAAAGTCATTCCAGAAATAATATGCGTGATTCCTTTTCATGTGCCTGCTTTTGAGTGAACTGTATCTTGGTTGGCTTGGGCTGTGCTTCTGTTACATGGGACTGGCTTGCACCTCTTCTCTCTTCTTTCCTTATTTTGACAGAAAAGAAGGGCTCTTGCAATTTCAGGGACTTCCAGTAGGGAAAGTGACCTCACAGCTGGCACAGCCAAGGCTTTTTATCTGGAACTGACTTGGTCAAAATGTTACCGTCAATGAGAGAGAGTTTCATATTGAAACGTTTTGTTGATGTGGGGGAGAGAAGGGAGAGCCTGCCCTGAGGCAGTGAAACACTGACTGTTGTTGTCCCTGCTACTGACAGCACTATTGTTTTGGGGCTTGGATTGAAAGCCTTGAAATTCATGGCATTGTCGGTTCACATTGTTGATTTGGGATAATGTTTTGGAGGCTACTTTGTTAGAGGAGGCTGGCATTACAGGGCTGGAGGAAGGTCGGGGGTGCACAAAGTAGATTAAGATTAATTAGAGGAAGAAGTGCAGAGCAGCTCTCCGGTACATCAGTAGAGCAGCACTGTGTGTGTAAGTGAAAGGAACTGTGATCCTTTACAGGTGTCCTTGTAGGTGTGGTAAGTGTAAGCTGTTAAACATATTCTCTGAAATGACAAAATGCAAGGTTAAAAGAGAAATCTAGCTACTGACATGAGTTTAATTGGATGTGAAGCTTTACCCCTAATCACCCCTAGTGTCCAGCTGTTGCTTTGTGCAGTCGATTGCTTGCTGTTCCGCGTGCAGGAATACATACATTAAGGAGGGTTAGCCGAGGTTGTTAGCTATCTTTCTACTTTTCTGCCCTTTGTGGAGCTGAATACCAGAACCAGCCTTGCCCCTGGTAACAAGCAGAATCAACACCTGGATGAAGATGACTCTAGCTGGTGCGGACACAGTCCTCACTTTAAGACGGATGCTTTAGGAAGCTTATCCTTCGTATAACATTGTTTGCCATAATGGAGGGTTTGCAGCCTTTGTGTTCTGCAGGACTTCTCATCATTGCCAGATGCTGCAAGAGCTACAGCTGTGAAAAATCACCCTTTCTCTCCTGCTGTTCACTACGGCACTGTACCCCTTTCTCTTCAGCTCTGCCTTGGCTATGGCTTCATGGAGTTCAAATGCAACAGCTGTTCACCTTCTGACACCAGAAGTCCCAGGATGTTTCTTGCTGCAAATGTGCTCTGTCTGCTTGTCTCATTGTTGCATGAAGAGTTGAGGGGAAGGCCCAGGGCCTTTCTCTTGAAAGCTACCCAGAGAATGGACCCGAGCATTTAAATCTCTGCCTCGCAACTCGTGTCTTCCCTGCACACGGTAGTGTGGTTTGAAATGACGGCATTGTCGATGTGAAGAATGATACTGCTGAGCACGAGTGATAGAGTGACTGTGGCTGTACTGTGCTTGTAGAAGACAATTCTAGAGCGGGTGAAAGTACTGCATATCTCCCTCTTGTCAGAGGGGGACAGAGAGCACTGCTGGTGATATTCACAGGTGGCCACGGTGCAGTAAAAGCCCCATGCGGAGCTGCAGAAGTCTTGAAGCCATTGCGGCCAATAACGTATATGCACCCTGGAGGCAGCTGAGACTTTGCAAATGGTTGTGTTCTGTTGTGATTTGGTGCCATTTTAATTGCATTAATAATGTGAAGTGCCAGCTGTGCAGAGTAGGAGACGGTGAAGGAAAAAGTGGGACGCACAAGTGTTCTTGGAAGTGCGTAAGGTCGCCTAACAATCATGAGCCTGGAGCTCAAGATATAGAAATGTTTCTTTTTGGAGGCAAACCCAAAACTGACAGCAATTTCCTAATACAGCTTTGTTGCAGGCATTGAAATTAACTGCGCTGAAATAGGTGTGCATACACATATATAAGTGTGTGTGTGTGTGTGTATATATATAGGGGTATATTGTTTGGGATGAGAGTGACTGGCTGCAATTCAAGACAAGACTTTTGCAGAGTATGGAGATGCAGCTTTAACTAGGTGGTGTGACACATCAGGCACCTTTACAGGGGGTGAGGGAAAGGGTCTGCCTTGCGTTTTCTTGGACACAGGAGAGAAGGAAAAAAGTGTAGAACAAACAAATTATCGTGAATGCCAGCCTGTGTCCTGCAGCGCAGAGCAGCTACAGGTACAGACAAAAGAAAAGCAGGCATTTTCCTTAAAAAGTGACTTTGAACTTTTCTTTTTATGTATGTGGTGAATTTAGGTAGAGTTGGGGCAGAAGGGAGAGGGTGGGGAGAAATGAGGAATAAGACCATGTGTAAAAAATCTGGCTTTTTGAAAAGAACAGTTTCCAATTTGAATAATGTTGGTCCAAGAGGCTTTGCAATTTTTCTGCATCTTGTCATGGGAGGCAGCTTTCACACAGCTGTTGAGCTGCTGCTGCTTTTCTTTCTAAGAGTAATTTGGTCTCTTGGAGGACAGCCTTAGTTTCACATCATGGCAGGGTTCTGCCGTTTTATTGTTTTGGTATCTAAGCAGAGTAAGATATTTATGTGATATTAGGGCTTCATGTTTTCAGGTTATAAAAGAAGTTTTTCTTGGAGACTGAGCACACTGGTAGTTCTGATTGGATTTACTCAAGCATATGAGACTTAAGAGTGTGTATCTGAGAAGCAACTAAAGTTGTCATTAAGATTTTAATTCTTGTGAGCCGTTTTTTTTCACTGAAAGACAATGAGGTACTAATCTAAAGAAACTCATCCTCTTTTTTTGTACATCAAAACTATGCAAAGATAGCTCTCTAGAAAAACTATATTGACTGCTCATGTTGATACTAAATGCTCACATTGTTTCACACGTTCATGGCACTGTAATCAGACACATGGAATTTTTCATATACTGAATTAAGGGGAAGTGGAAATGAAAGCAGCAAGAGCACTGTCGATAATTAGCCAAAAAAAGGACAAAACTAGCAATCCTTTAAAAACTGAAACCTTTGTGTTGGCATCTTCAGGAAACTTCATCTTCATTCACCCCATGAAGAAAATCTTCCAAACTAAATCTAGATTAGCCGAATGCCAAACATGTCTGGGGTGGATAATCATAGTGCGCACAATTAGTAGAGGCTCTTGTGCAAGGATGTTAACCCAGAGTATTGAGAGAAGGCGTCCCAACATGTCTGTTACAGTAAAAGATCTTCTGGCTTGCAGTTTGCATCTGTAGTCATCATTTTTTGGAATCTCTTCTAACATCAGTTGTGCCAAATGCAGAATACATGGCGTTAACTCATTTGAAAAAAAGAGACTGCATCCCCAGCCGCTCTCCAGGCCACCTTCACAGACTGACCTGCTGATCCCAGAGCTGCGTGTCCCTGCTTTCCCATCTCACCAGGAGAGCAGCAGGCAGCTCTGCACGGCGCGCTTTGCAGAGACTGTCTTGTAAACATGTTCTGAACAATAGCTTTGAGTGCTTGAGTTGGGAATTGAATGTGTGAAGAGCTGTGACTGCAGAAAACTCTCTACCCATTCCCAAGAGTAACTAGAGGAACTGAGCAGAGCTTGCAGACAATACGTCTTGAGGGCTTGGCTCTGTCTTGAATAAATAGTGTGGAACTACTGTGTGGGCACATACATACAAAGGATCTTATTTGCTGAAAGATATTGCATGTTGAAGGGCATACGGTGAATCCATTTCATTTCTGTGCACAACTGCAGGATGTTTGTCTCACCAGGGGTGTGTCTTTTTTGATGACAGTGTTTTAAACCTCATAACAACTGTAATTTAATATGTTTTGGTCTGGTATTTATTTTTCTTCCTCTTCCACTAGGATGGAACTCGCGATATCTTTATTGATGGAGTGGTTGCTCGCAACAGAGCCCTGAATGGTGACATCGTGGTAGTGAAACTGCTTCCCAAGGAGCAATGGAAGGTCAGTTCAGTATATTTTTCTGTGATTTGACAGAAAGAGCTTATTGCTGTTTTCTTCACTAAACTTAGGGCCTGAGACAGAGAATAGAGAATTTCCTACGTATGAAATTAGCTCAATTGCGGTTTATGCTGCTGTAGATGAAAACACTTTATCCGTTACAACATTTGGAAGAAGTGATACCTAAAGTGTTGAAACCTCACCCTTTGCATGGAATAGCCTTCCTTATCACTGTACAGAGAAGTCTGACGACAAGGCTGGTTCAAAGCATGGTTGTCAGAGGTGACTTTTGATATCTGTTATTTAGCTGTCTTCATGCTGTGGCATTGGATAACTCTATGTAGGTGTTTGCAATTGCTCATGTATTTGACAAGTGCTGTTCACAAAGCTTTAGTAATGATTAACTCTCTAATTTGTGGGTCCTCAGTCCATGGAAAGCTTATCTTGTCACAGCTCCAGATTTTGTGATAATAACCTTCTTTACATGAATGAAGAATGTGTGAAATGATTGGAGCAATGCAAAAGTAGGACAATCCGTTTTTCATTTTCATGTCTGAGAATTTCACTAAGATCACTCTCTCTGGGTTTTTTTTCTTTCACTGATCAAAATCAAAGTTCTTTCAAACATCTGGATAATTATATCTTGTTTGCAGGTTTATCTTTTAACACTGCTATGCAAGGAAAGTTTTTATTCCTTTTCTCTAGTTGCTGGGAGATGTAAGCTGCAGTTAGCAATTTTAACATGGGTTTTCACGCCTAAGCATGACAGAACTGCCACAAATTATTTTCCAAACATGGTTTTTGAACTCTCCTTGAGAATTTAAAGACTATTGTGTATCTTTTGGACAAAAGTAATAGTGAGGGTGATTCCAGCAGGGTGGGGACTTGTCTGAACTACTGTGGCCTGGTGCTTTTTACTCATTCTAGCTACCTTCTCTGCCTGTCTTTGTTTGAAGTTACATGTTTTTAGGCTTGCAAATGCAAGATCTTCAGTCTGGTCATTTGCTGAACTTCTACCTTCTCTGTTTAAATTGAATAGCAATGGAAATGATGGTTTGAAACGTATTAGAACTTGTCTCTTCCTTTTAAGTATGCATAAAATGAGTAAACGACCTAACTATTTATTGACACATGTAAATGCAAAACTACCTTATGCAAAAGGCAATCATAAGTGGGATCTAAGGTATTACAGGTATATCCATATACAAATATAGGAAAGAGGTCTGCTGCTATCTATGTAACCTCTGAAAACCAATTTTGAGGGTCAAAGCAAAATTTCTTTGATAGCTATTCAAAAGTCCAAATCAGAGTTCACTAAAGCTGTGATGGTTACTATGTGTTTGGATCACCAAATCGATATACATAAATTATCTTTTGTATTAGATCATTTCATATAGCTGGAAAAATGGAATAGTTTGGGTGCTTAGATGCTTTGCCAGGACCTGCCAGCACAAGGGCTTCTTTGTAGGCTTGATAGAGGTTGCCTGAGCTGGAAGCTTTGTCTGCAGTTTTCCATTTATATCTGGCTCTAAACAAAGATAACACCTCTCTCTCTCTCTTTCTTATATCCTCATACCTTCATATGTTCAACAGTAATGTTCTCTTAAGAATACAAGAGGAAGGGTTTAGAATATTCTCCCTGTCCTGGGCAAATGCTGGAATAAATAGAACCAGTGGAGTAGTGGTGTCTGACTGCAAGGAGGCAATTCGGAAGAATTCAGTGTTTTGTAGTATGATTATGATTCTTCTGTGGTGAATTTAACCTTGCCAAATGAAGTAGCTGCAACATGCCAGTCATGTTTTTCAGCCACACAGGTGCTGCCCTATGTAGTCTCATGTTTTGTTTTTTGCCATCAGCAACTTAATCAGTGATGACATCCCTTTTCCCCTGCTCCTTGAATCTCTTGCTATGCGCTCGTGTTTGTATTAGTTCTTTGGGAAAGGTGCCACTAAGTTGCACTGAAAGACACTGCATTCTGCCAAGTAATTCATACTGATTAATGATAAACTGTCGCAACCTATTTTAGGTTTTTCCATTTGTTTAGTCTCATGCTGCTGCAAAGCTGCCACATAGGTGTCTTGAGAGTTTTCTCCTTCCTGTTGGGCCTTTGGAACAAGCTGAACAGCTTCAATTATTTCCTTGAAAAATGTAAGTCAGATGTATGGTATAACTGATGCTCTCAGAGGAGACTTTACAGGCTCTATACGTATTGGTTTGTTAGGATTGAGATGTGCGTGCTCATCATTTTTATGGTTCACTGTTCCCAAGCCATTAGTCTGTGCTCCACCGAGAACTGAGCTGGGTTTTTTGCTGGTAAACCTGTGTCTTGCACAAGATTAGGTTGCTGTTACAGCAGCGTGGCGGGTCTGTGTCTTCTGAGTTTCAAGCACCCTGGATGGACTCTGGATGCTCTGAGGGAAGATCTTCCCGTTGCTAGTGCAGGTGATTCCTGCCATGGACCTCTTCATGCAAAATCACAGTATAATGCTGCATCCCAGTAATGGCAGGACTTGACTTAGCTGGAACCTCGGTTCAATTTATGTGTGTAAATGGGAGGAAGGGGGAGAACCTGTGACTGGTAAGACTACGGATTTTGGATAGGGAAATCTGTGTGTTTGCTTGAAGAGTTGAGAAAGGAGCTGCCCTGTACCCAATGAGTCAGTCTTTGTAGGTCAAGTGCCTGTGAGAGAAAAACACCAGCTGGAGAGCAGTTTCTCCAGAGATATACTATGTTCTGCTGAGCATGCAATGGTGATACCTTACACCCAGATATAAATGCCATAGTGAAATGTAAGGGGATGGTGAAATACTCTAGATGCATGGTTATACTTTACGTAATACCTTCTTGAGAGGGACAGCAATATTTTCTTCCTCCTGCTCTCCACTTCCTGGCTCAGTGGTGGGAAATTTATCAGTCTTGAATTTCTCAACATCGTGTCCTTCCCAGCATGTGCATCAAGTGCTTGGATGAGCTACCATGGTCCTCCCTGTGCTTATTCAGTCTGGTCTTAAAGCTCTGTTTGTTCAAACATCCTCTGGGAGAGCTGCTTGGTGTTCAGCGATGATCAGTTTGTCAGTTCATATTTCTGTGCTTGCTGTTAGTTCTGATCAAGAGCCAACAATTTCAGTGTGGCACCACCGGCTTGAGGGAGAGACGTTTTGTCCCTGAAATTTGTTATCTTGCGCTCCTGAAGAAGGTGGCTGTCGGCTTCCCGCCAGGGTCGAGCGGCATGCATTGCGGTGACTGCATTTGGAGGCTGTATTTCAGAAGTTCCCCTCCTGTCCTCTTGTGTTACATCTTGGGAATATTGAGGTGCTATGGTAACTTTCAAATATTTAGCTTTTGTGAAGTAAGGTATTTGACTTAGACTGTTTTTCCAGGTACTTAACCTACTCGTAGCGAATGAAGTCAGAGTATCGTTGCAGTTAGCTAGACTGTCCCCTTCTTACTTCAAGTTCTAGGGCTTCCCTGAATCTGTGCCTTTATCTTCTGGAAGAATGTCACGATAAAAGATAGCCGGTGATAGAGGATTTACCTCAGTCCTTGTCAATTACTCTGATAAAGAAGAAAAATGGTACTTTATTTCTTGACTGATATTCACTACTTTAACTTCCACCCGTGGGTTCTTATTATATTTTATGGAGTTGTGCTTACATCAATTTCAGGAGCTTCAATTATACAGTGGCATAATTACTGGAAGGCAAAAAAATGTTGATATGATGATTACAGCAATATTTCTCAGGCTCATCAAGGAGGGAAGCAGTGTGTCACTATAAAGGATAAACCTAACCCATCTTTCCTCACAGCCTCTTTTTGCTCTTTTACCGTCTGCTTAATTGCCAGACAGAATTTGTTTAATTTCAGATATCTGTTTTGGTTTTTCTTGCAAGATGTAATTTCTTTGGTGGAAGGAAATAGCATAATAAGTCATTTGATATCACTTGGGGCTTGGATTCCTGGCCCAATCTCTGGTGCTTTTAGAGTAGTAGTTTATAACGTGGAATGTTTTTCATGACAACCGTCTCACGCATTGCATGCTATGGCTGAAATTTTAGAGTCTTAGTCTGAAAATAGTACCCAGACAAGGACTTTTTGCTGCTCAAAACTGCCTGAAAGGAATTTTGGGGCCCAACCCCCTATTGCTTGCTACAGTATGCAGGAGAGATCTCCAGTTCTGCATATGCTTGCAGCGGTGGTATATTAAAACAATAACAACATGTACTATATAGGTACATAAAATAATGACAGATTAACCTGCCAGTTTCTCAGAAATCAGTGCCTGCAAGTGGTATCTTTTGTTGTGTTGTTTCATGAATCATTTCCTCCTCAGCTTAAAGTGCTCCTTTGCACTATTTTCAGCTGGTTCTTTTGATCTTGTCAGAAGGTCTCCAAGGCCAAGGATGTAGAACTGTTCATTTATGTACAGTGTGTGTTGCTGGATAATAGGATAATGGGTCCAGCATTTTAGTCATGAAGTGTCCGAAAGTGATAGAAATAGTAATTCTTTATAGCTCATGAAAGCACATATTCTGTTCAACACTGAGGTGTCAGATACAATACAGTGCAGCAGGAGATCTTAGAGCTGCCTCTTCTAGGGCCATACATCAGAGATAAATATTTAAACACTTTCTGTACAGAAGATAAAAACTACAATTCACTTTTCCCAGCTGTGGCTGTTGGCATAATTAGGAACAAATGCAGAGAAGGAACAATTTGATTCAAGCAGACATCCCAAATATCACCATGTATAGTTCGAACAGAGCTACGTATCCTGGCAAGTCACTGCCTCCAACTGTTGGTGAAAACCTATGCACCATTAGTTGTCCAGAGGGGATGCTAGCTTTGGATTTGCCCTGGTGAATAATGATTCATTTCAACCAAATTCTTCTGAGAGTCAGTTTCTTCTCAAAATCTCCCAGCTAATGTAAGGATAACAGTAACTCAGGAGGAGATGGGGTTCTTAGAGGGTTATCACAGCAATACTGTTTGAGTCTAACAATCAAGAATGTTGTTTGGAAACATTACATTCACAATAATAAAAAAAAAGTTCTGGAGAAGTCATTATTGAAATAGTAAGTGTTCTGGCACGCTAAAAACATTCAAGTGTAATTCATGATATCCAGGAGTAAAGTGGGAAGCCTAAGAAGCCAGCTAGGAAGATGTCCAGAAAAGCAGAGCTCTAGCAAATCTGAAAGGTTGATGGATGCAGTAGGGAGGAAGGGTAGTTGTTTTTTTTTTTAATTTGTTTTGCTATGGACTTTACAGTGAGGGCTGTAAGTTGATGGCTGCATGCATGTGCGTGCACTCCCCACCCCACCTTGGAAAATCCCCAAACCACAAATTGGTGGAATCTGGAGAAGCTTTGTTACATGCTTACTTTCTGATTGTGCTATTCTCTGGATGGCCACATGTTGTTCCACACTGCCGGGCCTGATGGACCTTCGCTGTGAGCTGGCATGGCTCTTTCCAGGCTTTGCTGAGCTGCAAACTGGCTGGGTATGGAATAGCAATACAGTAGATTGATGGCAAAAAAACTGAGCAAATAGGAAGTGTTGCTCACTGAGACATGTGTGGCATTAAATTTGCTCTTCTTGCAGATGTTGCTTTCACATTTTGTTAATCAAATATCACTTGAAGTGAATCAACCCACGTCTTAACACAGTGAGTTTTAATAGCAAGATCTGACATGCTTTTTATGGTATATAATGATAAAATGACTATAATGATCTGGGTTGTGTGAGATTGGCGTGACCCAGTGCTGTGTTCATCCCTTGCCTCCCCCTGGACATGTAAAACAAGTAGGCAGAAATACCAGCTTTTTGGATGTTGCGAGCAACCTTGCCTTCCTGAGAAGGACCTTTCTTGTCAATACCTGCCTCTGTCTCTCTGATTGGAAAGCCAAAACCAGGATCCCAAATAATAAAATCACAAGAAAGGTACAGAGTTTTTGAACAATCTAACGTCCTTTTTGTTCTTCCTCCTTCTGTGCTGGGTAAGAGTGATTTTAGAAGGCAAATTGTTTAGTTAAGTAGGAAGGCAAACTTCTTTTTATTGACTGCCTGCATCCTGTCCTACCAGCGCAGAATTACATTGCAGATGTGGTTTGGCTGGGCAGATGCAGAATAAGATAAAAAATGTTACCCTTAGGTGAACAGTCAAGCATTAAATAATCATTCATCTCACACGTGGTCAGTTGTTATATCCTCAGTGGAGTAATGGCAGATAAGCCCCTTGTGATGGGGGTGACTTCAGGCTGTGTGAGATACCACTAAACGTCAGTGCGTGTTCCTGGAAGAGCTACATCTTCAATGGAAGGAAGTGCTCGGGGGGGCACCTGACCTTACTTTAGAATAGGAGTCAAGCCAACATTTAATACCTGATCTCTGTTCCTGCTCATTTTTTTTTCTTGGTCACATGAATATAATCTAGTACAGCAAATTGCTTCCTTTAACAACTAACTTTTCGTCAAGTGATTGTTTTAAACTCTGTTCTTCCAAGTCTTCTGTAAATATGCACACATCACAGTAGATTATTCTTAATCCAATCTCTTACATAACCACTATCATTTTGGACTTTTCTTAGTCTTTGGTTCCTGTGGAATTAGTATTTCTTAGAACTGTTTGCTTTTTGCCAGTTTGGAGACTTATTTGATGATATCACATGAGTATTTGGAGCCCACACCTTATAAGAGAGAGTCAGGATACCTGTTGTTGTGATGGGATTGGTTTTTGGAATGTCACGCACATTAAACTCACTTAACTTTTTATAAACGCTTTCTTGAAAGACTGTCCAGATTTTCAATAGTCTGGGTTTCTTTCAGATCCACATAATTAGAAATAAGTTTAAATAAAGTGTACTGATGATAAAAGTCCCATCTGGCCTAATATTTGTACAATGAACGTTATACTGTGTTTCTTTTTAAGGAGATTGTACCCCTAATTTAGCTTGATAGCTGGAGAAACGAAGAGCTACTACGATACTAAAAAGCTGTTAATCTTTAAAGTCCCTAGGTGAGGTGGTTTTGGATCGTGTCCTAAGTTCGGAAGAAAAGGAAGAGTGCTACATATCTATTTGCATGTTTGTTCTTGTTATCAGCTGGCAGAGAAACAACAGTTGGCTGCAGTATTTACATGTGGTCAAAGCTACTAAGGTTGGCTCATTAACTCTTTTCGGTTATTTCCTTAACTCGTGTTTATTTTTCTTAAAGCCATAAATCAGAGGGACAAGGAATCTAAAATAGAGGTGATTTATGTAAATGAAGAATTACAGCAGCTGGAGGAGTGACAGGGGTTTTTCTACGACAGGTTCTTTGGGGCAAGATGTGGGACCTCATTATAACCACGTATTTCTTGGACATACGGAAGATATTTGTCATCAGGGATGGGATGCCTTAAATTTGTTGTTGACACAAGGTAATTTGTAACTATCTAAGATAAAGTTGTCTGAAGTCTAACAGTTAGGTTTTGAATCAGCGTGCCGCCAGCTTCAGAGGGCCTTTATGGCTGTGCCTTATCCCAAACACTGTTCCTGGGTCTTCCTGCAGATGAGGCAAAGTGTAGCCAGGTTGAGATCTCCTGGCCTCCCACTCCCTCCTCTCCTAGCTTTGTGACATTATTTGCTATGAGGGGATTCCCTTCTCCTCAAATTTCTGAAGCTAATGCGCCTTGACTGCTAGGTGCATCACAAGAACTGGGAATGAGTTTTCTCATCTCTCTCTTTTCTTGGTGCACTATCACGCAGTGGAAGGTGGCCAGTGATTTATATGCATCAATAGCAGTTTTCTTACCACCGCTAACATAGGAAGTCTTACTTGCTTGCTCCTTGGTATTATCCTTCACCCAGTTAACATAGAAATCAATGCCCTGGAACCTGTAACTGTGGCAGCATATCTTTCTGCAACATCTTGAAGAACTGCAAGTGATGCTTTCAATCAAGTTTCTTATTTAAGAGGTGCCATTTAAAACACTGAAAGATAAATTAAAATTCCTCCTGATTATCTTTTCCCACAAATTCCTCACTGCTTCAGTAGTTGTGTACTTGACATCATTTCTCAGCATGTGCTCACTAATAAGACAACTGGTGTGGGTTTTTGAAGGTCCCAGATTCTATCTGCACTTTCCAGTTTTTGTCCCAGCCTTAACTACCCGGAGGCTTTTTAAAAAGTGTTGGTAACGACTCTAGGAAAATACTGCAGGATAGAGTGCTGATCTACTAACTCTGCTGAAAAAGGCAGTCACATTTGTACATTTCCTTGCTTTCTCACTGTTTCTATTGGTTTATTTTTGTTTTCTGTGTCCTGTCACGTCAGGCAATAACTGTTTCATGAAAGTAGGTCCGTCTATGTCTCTTACGAGTTTTTTAGGTTTCCAGGATGCTAATGATTCATCCATCTTCAGCTGTATCACCTCCTGGCGTTGAAGCATTTCTTTGTTTTTAGCTTTGTCTAAATTATTTTGAAACAGAGAGCAGTGCCAAAACACATACTTTTAATTGAGCAGCTTTGGAAGTGTGAAAATGAAGACTTGGCATCATCTAATTAGCACTTGTGTATTTTGGTTGCAAAAAGTGACTGGCAAAGAATTCCCCAGACATCATTTTCTGTTCTGTCTGAAAAAAATCCTGCATAAAGGTGTATATGCTGCTTAGTTCTTGTTGGTGCTTGGAAGTTCTGACTGTAATGTTTTTTTAATTAGCTAGCTGCCAGGACATCCTTCTGTTCTTGTTCTCCTTGCTTTTTGTTTGTTTGTTTGGAATGAGCATTGGCTGCTTTTGTTTGTAAGCTCTATAGAAATTGGCATCTCTCTTCCTGTGGTCTCTTTAAATCCCTCATGGCGTCATGTTTGCCAGGTCGGTGCTGTCTGGGGGAAGTCCCAAGGAGCTGTGTGAAGTGGGAGGGTTATCTCAGCAGCTTCTCTTTCTTCCTGACCTAATGACTGTTCAGGAGGGTGGGGTGGGGAATTCTGGTAAAAGCCTTAAGTACGGTAGCCAGGTAACTCACCTCTATGCCCTACTTGATTTTTTCCAGTAAAGTGAATTTCCTCCAGGGTTTTATCACCCCTTTTGATGTCAGATTGCCTGATTTTTTTTTTTTTATTTTCTGTGCAGATCAGGTCTGCAGCTGTAGCCCCTTGTAGTAACTACAACTGCTGTGATGGTCTGGCTTAGGTTTGGACTCGTAGCTCTTCTCCCTTCAGTGCGAGGATGCGAGCTTGTCCGGTGACAAGCATCCTCTCTGAAGGGTGCCATCCACAACAAATCTGGGCAGAGCCCAGCTGCATCTGACAATGCCGCGGGACCCATGCCCTGCACAGCCCGATTGCCTTGGGAACAGCTCGCTGCCCGTTTCAACGCTGTCTCTTTCTAACCAAGTACCATCCCCTGACCTTTTGGCTCGTGCTCTTGGCAAAGCAGCCTGGCAACTGTGGAGCTTTGCGAATGCCTTTCCGTTCAGCCATTGTCTCGCAGTTGTCCCTTAAATGTGTAGTTGGCTTGCTGGTGTTAGAGAGGCAGCGTATGGCCTCCCTGCTAATTTCTTTCAGTATCTCCATATTAGAGCAGTATCCAGAGGGAACGTACCAGTGATCCTTTCTGGTGACTGCGCCCAGCTGCGTCACCTGGCCAGGAGCAGAGTTGCTGCCTCCCGTACTGAAGAGCTGCGCAGCATCACCACCGCTGCTGCCTCTGGGTGAGAAGTGGCTCGTCTGGCTCTAGTTTATTTATCTAGCTGAGCAGGGGGTCTAATGCCATGGATGAGTGCTGGGTTGGCAAGCCATCTGGTGCTTGAGCTCACCTCTTCAGGTCTGTGTTGTACCATGTAGACATACCCAAGGTTAATGGATGGCCATTAGTTTAGTCTGATTTAATTCGGTAGCTATGCTTCATGTATAGTCCGAGCAGTGTTTTGACAGCATGGCGTTACTTTTATCTACTCTTCCTGTTTTTTTCCCCCATGTTCCTGAAGCTTTCTCTAAAACTGTTTATTCTTTTTTCTTCTCTGCACAGTTGTTGAACTGTGGATGTAATATGTTTATCAGCTCAGATTCGCGTCTTGGAAACTTAATTTACCTTTTTATGTAACGCTTTATCACTAATGCATGGTAACATTTCCTGGCAGGATGTGCATTGTTAAAATTCGTTTGTAGGGGGAAAAAAAAAAAAAAGCATAGAAGCGGATGGCTCCCCTCTTGTAAGGTTCAAAAGTTTCTAAAGCAAAAAAGGAAAATGTTCTTCATGGTACCTGACATCATTTTAGTCCCACCATCCTACTTTCCCATGGGGTGACTCCTATCAGTGGCTAAGATATAACGGAGCCCAAAGACTAGGTGTGGTGGCAGCTGTCACTGTCAAGTAAAGGAAGGGCTGGGAGGGGAAGGCTGGCCTTGTCAGGGCAGTGTCTCCATCTATACAGTAATTTCCTATGAGCTGACTGAGACCTTGGGCAGACTTTTTGCTAACAAAACCGCTACCACATGTCAAAATTGATTTTTTTTTTTTTTTTTCCCCCCCATTGTCTTTTTGTCACTGAAGGAGTCAGCATTATCCAGTGGTCAGTTATTCAGCTGTCTGCCCTCGTGCACCAGGAAAGCCACTTAAGCAAGTTAACAACACTGGTTTCTTGGGGATGAGTGGCACATCACTGCAGCAGCCAACTTCAGTGACATGGGAATATTCCTGGGGCCTGAGGCTTGTCTTTGAGCAATTAGTTGCTATAATCATAAATAAACTGTTAGACTGTGCTTCAGAGCTCCAGTTCCCAAGCACTGATTTCTGTTAAGTGCTCTGTGAAAGAAAGAAAGAAAATAAATAAAAAAAATAATCTGCAGTTAAACTAATCTCCTCTAACAAGGTATAATGCGTTCTGAGGATCAGTGCTTGAGGGAAGGGCGTTGTGCAAAATGACAGACAACAAAATATACATAACTCTTTGTGCAGGGCTTTTGTGGTATTAGGAAGCAGAGCTCCCAACACTGGCACATCACCCTCTCTGATTAAACACTGTGGTTTCACCAGCTAAGGATCGATTACTTTAGAAAGCGCTAAGTATTTGTCAAATACTCTTCCTTCGGATATTTCACATCCGGATCCTTTTGCCTTCATCGACTTGCCTCAACACCGGTGCTGCTCAGCAGGCTGGGCGTGCTCCCTCCTACCCCTCCTCGTGGCCTGAATGCCATGCCCTGCGCCTTGCCTCAGCCTTAGCTTCTTATATATAAGTAGCTGGTTGCATAGGTTGATCCATGTCGCTTGGGTAGAGGTGAGTGACCAGGAGGAGAGCAAATACTTGCCTCCAATGAGCAGCTCTATGCCCTTCTGTCTGTTAAAGAAAATCTCTTCCCCTTTGCAGATGTGAAGAGGTGTATAGCGTGGTTCCTATGTCCTGGCTAGCAAGAAACCCAAGGAAATGCTCTTTGTTTAAACTGCATTGACCATTTTTAGTGCAAAGTGTGTTTTTCCAGCTGAGTCCGTGGCTGGATGTACTGTACATTATAGGATTACGATATAAAAAAAAGTGATGAAAAACATCAGCGTTGAATTTTAAATTTGCCACAGGTGCTGCTTTATTAGTTGCTGCCACCTTTTAAAATTTTTCAAGTCTCTTTATTTTCCAGGGTTAGTCAGAAAAGCATCGGAATAAATATCTTCCTGCCTGTGTTGTGTCCCCTCAGCTCTGAAATGAAAAATAATGTGGGCTTAGCAAAACCTACCTCCGCTCTTTCCCAAGATGTACCAGGGGAAGCTGGCTTTATTTCTTTACCAGGTATACATAACCTTTTCTTCACAATAAAAATATTTCCCCCCCCAGCATTAATTATCTTTGATACATGGTTGTGAAAAAAATTCTACCCGAAAACTGTCAGATTTTTCCAGCACAGTCTTCCTGATATTCTCACTGTGCAGAAGTAAATACAGAATAAATGAGTGAGTTGGGAATAGAGAATCCCAGTTCATGTGTCTTTGATAAATGAAAGTGAATACAGACAGACAGAGATGATTTTTTAAAAATTTTCACTGAAGAAGGTTTAAATCATGCCTTAATACATTACACATTACAGGATATTTATGCTTGTGTAAACACTATAGTTAAAGTTGAGGTTAGTCAACCTTTCCGTGTTACAAGCTTAGAGAATTGAGTGCAAGTCTACAGTAAAACTTGGTTTGAGCAGAAAACTGACTTTAGAGGTTTGTTTTGAAGTTGGTGTTTTATGGACAAAATTTGCGAAGTCTATTCAGTGATTCTTCTCAAATTAAGTAAAATGCTGTGTGTTGAAATGGTTTCATTTCACGTTGTTGTACCTGTGTGTCATAGTTTAACCCAGCCAGCAGCCAAGCACCACACAGCTGCTCACTCACTCCCCCCCGGTGGGATGGGGGAGAGAATTGGAAGAGCAAAAGTGAGAAAACTGGTGGGTTGAGATAAAGACAGTTTAAAAGGTAAAGCAAAAGCTGCACGTGTGCACCAGCGAAGCAAAACAAGGAATTCATTCACTGCTTCCCATTGGCAGGCAGGTGTTCAGCCATCTCCAGGAAAGCAGGGCTCCATCACGCGTAACGGTTACTCGGGAAGACAAATGCCATCACTCTGAATGTCCCCCCTTCCTTCTTCCCCCAGCTTTATATGCTGGGCATGATGTCCTATGGTATGGGGTATCCCTTCGGTCAGCTGGGGTCAGCTGTCCCGGCTGTGTCCCCTCCCATCTTCTCGTGCACCCCCAGCCTACTCGCTGGTGGGGTGGGGTGAGAAGCAGAAAAGGCCTTGGCGCTGTGTAAGCACTGCTCAGCAATAACAAAAACATCCCTGTATTATCAACACTGTTTTCAGCACACATCCAAAGCATAGCCTGATACTAGCTACTATGAAGAAAATTAACTCTATCCCAGCCAACACCAGCACGCTGTGGAAGGATTTACCTGAAGAATTTTCTCTTAGGATGAAGCTTTGCAGCGGATGACTCCAGGATGAAAACCTGACACGTGTGCTTCCACTTGGCTACGAGGGGAGGAAAAAAAAAGGAAAGACCCAGAGTCTTTAGGATGTGTTTAAACTTTTGGGGTTTGCTTTGGAAAAGCTAATATTCATTAGAAGTGAATACCTTTAGAATCTAGTAAATCATACAAGTGCATGTGACGGTTTTGATGTGATAGATGGGCATGTTAGGCCAGCAATGGGGAAACTTTATCTTAAGCGGTTGTTGGCATGTTAGACAGAAATGAGCCGCTCCCTGTGGAGGTCAAGAGTACATAGGTATTTGTCTGGCAATTTTTCACTGTTCAAAAGGAACAAGAGCAGTTTAAATTCCCAGGTAATGCATAGTTACAGGAACTGTAGCTTGCAAGGTTTTGAGCTAATATGCTAGAGTAACTTATACTTCTAAAAGTTCTGTGTTTTATTATTAAAGAAAAATAAGACAGACTACTTTTTGTATTGGGGGGCCGTGCTTGTTTCACTGTACCTCTGTTGCAATATCCATATGTTTTATATGACTTGCTGCGAAATATTTATACAGGTGAGAACAGTGTCTATAGTGAGACTGATTTGTGTATTAATTTACCTTGACCCCTAATTTCAAAGCACCATAGCAACTTTCTGTTTTGGGTCAGGTCTCAGTGCTTTTAGAGCTTCCTGATCCTGGCTCATTGTTTTATATCCTTGGCAGTTTTGAAGCTATTAAATGTTTAAGTTGCATCTTTCAATTACAAATTCATAGCTTTCTTCAGTGTCATTTGAAGTGGAATTTGGTGGGAGCATCTCATAAAGTCATGATGAGAGGTTAAAGTAGGAGGCATACAGTTGAATGGTGTGAGAAGTGAAACTGGTTTTCATCCATTTTTTGAAGTATTGGCTTTATTTTTAACTAGCCTAGACTAAGGGTTTCATAAATTGAGGGTGTATGGACTGTGCTGAGCAAAGAAAGCAATATGCTGTTAAGAAATTATGAAAACCATTCATATAGTAGAGCTTGGGTAGAACATTTTAATTGTACTTGTGTGCATGATGCAGTAAAATAACTTCTGGGCGGTTTTAAGACAACTTTACAATGTAGTCAAATTAGAAAAAAAATTATTAGTTAAGAATTGAATAACTTGCTTAGTTTTATTATGGTGGAGTCCTATTAAGATTTTACAAGGAAGCAGGTTTGATCATGTACTTGGTTTGAAGTCAAGTTTGAGTTGCAGGTAGCCTTTGCTCTTCAGAAGCCTTTCTCAGTTGGTTTGAATGTGCTCCTTAGAGGAAGGATGCCTTTGGTGGAGGTGACTGGCCGTGTCTGCTGATGGCTGGCAGCACAGGTGCGTTGTTATGGAGTGGGAACTGGTCCCTCCCTGGAGCTGGAAGACATGGTGTGAACTGGTAGGTTATCGATAACCTTTTGTATGTTTAACAAGACAAATCCTTCCGTTTAATTGTTTCACTGTGAACAAACGCTTATCACCGGATGTTTTTGGACTTGTATCCCTTTTAATTTGTTTTGGATCAGGGACTGTAAAAGCCATTTAATCATCTGCTACATGCAGCAAAAGCTTTAACTCAGAAAAGGGCAGTGAAGGGGGGCTGGGGTTTCTGGGGGGTGCTGCCCCAGCAGAGTGCCCGTGGAGCTGCTGATGCCACCGGGCAGCCCCTGTATGCAGGGGGGTGTTGCAGGGTATGGAGCAAGTATTCCCCAGCTTGTTATAATTGCTTAAGCAAGAACTGCAGTTACTCCCAGTGCCCCATGTGCAGCATCGTGGTGTCATGTGACTTCTCCCCGTGCTGTGTAATTGGGGGGCTAGGGGTTATAAAGTACTTTATTCAGTAGTCTGTGGGTGAGAACGGGTAGACTGAGGTGGGAGAGTGTGTGCATGCTTCAGCGCTTCATATGGCCCATCTCTACCCCTATGTTATCTCCTTCATTTACTTTCTCTTTATGCATCATCCATCCCCCAGTGCCAGGGCCCAGCGCAGTCAAACTGTGGAGGTGGAAGTGCTGTCCCAAATGGAGAAGTGGGATTTGAATTTGGATCCCCAGCAGCCCGAGAACAAAATGCTCTGTGAAGTGGTTTCTTCTTCTGATAATGGTGTTATGGCATGGGTGTAGCATGGTACATGGTAAAACAGCAAATTAGCTTGAAGGGTAAACAGACATTTCAAAACAAGGGAGAAAATTTAAGGAGGTATTAAGCAAAAAGGAAGTGGAGGACTTAATGTTTTACTCGAGAGGGCATTAACTTGCTTTTTACATGTCCTCAGCTCTTGAGACAACCCAGATGCTTTCGGTACTAATAGTGTTTGCTGTGGTAGCTGTCATCTACAGGTAGAATGGGAGCAGGCAAGTGGGAAGTTTGCCATGGCAAAGCCAACAAATACACTGATTTTGCTGGTGAGAAAGCAAATGGAAGGGGTTTCCTAAAGCTGTGTGCAGCCTGGGTAGGGTCTGAGAACTTGCCCATCTTCCTTTTCTGTTTTATCAGCTTAAGATGAATGGTGAGTCATTGTTCGCTGCATGGTGTGTTTCATTATTGGAGACCTGTCAGAAGAGTTGATTAATAATCCAGAGCATTTGGATTCAATATGATAAAACTAATCATAACAAAGTACTTCAGTGCCTAACTTGAAACTGTGAAGAAAATCCTGTTATCTTAGAAGTGTGTGTATATGAAAGGGCTAACTTTTTCTTTTTTTACAAGATAAACATAAACTCAGTTGGTGAGTTGCAGAGCAGCGGTACTGTTTCCAGAGGCTGCTTTCCAAACTTCCCTGTGATGAAGTGGAGTTGAGATTTAGTCCTGTCACTTGTGGAGTTTCAAGAATGTACTTCTCAAGACCTCTTAAGTTACATGACAGAAGTTGTTATGGAAACAGCTTAATTAAATGATACATAAATAATTGTAATGAACACAAATTTACTTTCTTCTCAGTTTTCTGGAATAGCCTGCCTTTTTGCTGGGTGCGAATTTGCCTTTTTTCTTTTGTCAAGGTGCTTAAACAATTTATACTTAACATATTTACTGTATTACAGTTTACCTTTGTAGATATTCTTCAAATAACTTCTTCCAGGTAAGGAAAATTGTTAAATGTCATCCCATACTTACTTTTACCCAGAGAGGAAGATTGAACAAGTGAAGATTGCTTTGAGTTCAGCAGATCTGTATGAAGCAGCTCTGAATTTACTGGGCTTGTTTAATGAGCATATTGAAAGCCCAGTGTAGCTGCCTGTCTCAAAGTCCAGTAATTGTACACAATGTACTGCAAGGGACAGATACAACCTTTCTGGTAAAAAGGACTAGCAATCTGTAATTTTTAGTAATGAATGTTTGCAGGTAGCACAGTCCAGACTTAGTGTTTGAGCTGGCTACCTTGTAAAGGTTTGATTTGATTTCCTTGTTCTGTAATTTCCAGTGTTGAAGTGAGCATTCTTGTTGGATGACTAACACATTTCAGCGCCAGTTAAGGCACTTTTGGAGACCCAGTGTTCTTCATATATTAAATATTTTATTAATGACATAAGCAAGTGTCAAGGCTAGTTCACAGTCACATGTTTTTGAGCCGTGTGTCTGAATTTTGCCATTCTCAGATTAATTTTGCAAGAGTGTTGGATGGGGTTAACACTTGACACTGTGGTGCTTCCCCATGTGGCCTGTTAGCACCTCGGCTTTGTACCTCTTTAACACAACCAAGCACATAAGTTTTCTTGTATTTCTACTTTGCATTATGGTGTTTACTGCGTATTTGTTAAGAGAATTGGAAGTGTGTTCAGAATATTAAGAGGAATATATCGCTACCTGTGGACACTGATTCTTTCTGTTTGAGGTATAACTCTTCCAGGCAATGTCGCGAGTAGCTCATCACTACTTTTGCATAGCCTACGAGATTCAGTTTGTTACAGTGTGCAGTCATCCATTTCTTACTGGAACACAAAGTTTATCCTGAGGCAGAGGGGAGAACTCATGGCAAGTCATAGGGCAGAGCTTTAGTGTGTCAGCGGGGAATAGCTGGCTTTTGTGTGACTGTCTGAGCTGCACACATGTAGTGGTGGGCTTCATCACACTTAGCCAAGAGATAAATCGACAAAACTGAATATAAATCAGTATATTAATAATTTCTGGGAATGGCCAAGCTATTAGAATTTGGAAGCACGATTCAAAGATTTGCCAAGTTAGCCTGTGATGACCACCAGGAGAAGAGTTTGCCCAGGAGAAATGAGTTATAAAGTAATTCAAGACTTTCTAAAAAAAAATCTTGCACAATCAGAGTTTAATGACCAAGGTGATGGCTTTATGCTGCCATCATCAGTGTTTAAATCCCCAGTATTTTTTGTTAGCACCTGTTTTTACTGATCTCATAACTGGCCATTGTTACAGAACGAATGTGGAATTTGGTTGGGAGATCAACTTTTCTTTTTGGATGGGATACGAACTACCTATCGCAATAATGTTTCTGTACTTGTGATTATGGGCACTGTCAGTATTTCCATTATAAATTTCTGGGTTTTTTTTAAAGGAGCTTAAAACTCAGCTGTAAAAATTTGTTCTTGGCAGAAAACTTGTATACAAAATCTCAGCTCGAATAAGGCTTTTTAATGAATTTTGAGAGAGAGAAGGAAAACCTGGACTGCTTTGTAAGTTGAGGTTACAAAAGAGAAGTATACACTGAAATCTCTTGTCAGTGGTACTCAGCTTGTAGAGAAGTACAACAGAAACCCCCCAGTGTTAGTCCCTTGCCCTGCATTAAATTTTAAATTGAGTTATAACAATTGAGCTTAACTTTTGATTCATTCTGTGGAAAAGCTTTTGATAGAACAGCATTCATTGCCAGGCAGGAAAAACAGACCAGAGGGTACCTGGCATCAAGAAGCAGGGAACTCTGCGGTGGCCAGTACTTCCCAGTGTTCACTGCAAGGGGAGGCTTTTTAAGTTGCTGGTTGCAAAGGTGAGATATACCTTGTTTATGGTGATGATAAATCTTGTTCTGAAGGAAAGAAGTAAAAATACACCACTCCTATTTACTGCATTTTTCAGTGCTGCAGGAGATGCTCTGAGACCATGTTTAATCAATGTATATTTTCACTGGATTAAATAAACCTGAATACTGACGTCATGAAAATAAGCTGAGAAGCCTGGTGGAGGATTCTGATGCGGTTTACTCTTCTGATAAACACTGCTTCGAAATTTAATGAAGCATACCATGTTGGTAACGGTAAATGCAAGCAAACTGAGCTATAGACATTTTGCTTGAGGTGCTTGCTTTTTAATAAGATTCGTCACTAAGTAATGTGAGCAGATCCATATGACGCAAATGCCAGCAGTCGTTTCCCTGCCGCCATTTCAAGAGGAAACCTGGTGATACTGATTGTTTTCACTAGAAGGAGAGAAAACACTGCAGCAATATAAGTCCTCAGCAAAATGCTGAGCATGACTCATCTGTTTCAAGAAGCATCTTTACTACACCTTGGGCCCCTAGTTTTCTTTAACTTCCATTAAGATGGGCTCCTTTCAAGGGCAATCTGTGTGTAACCTTCTTATTCTCATCTGTTCCCTCCTGTTAATGCTTTTTGTCTTTAATTAAAACTTCCTAAAAGTTCTGTTGAGCATTAACAATGTTGTATATGTTTTGGTGCAGCACTCAGCATGGTGTGTCCCTGGTTCTGACTGGGGCAACTGAGCGCAACTAGAAAACAAAGAACCCTGGAAAGGACACATTTTGTCAGAGGTAGCGGTGTGTGGAACCTGTGCCTTCATGGGCATTTCCTTGCCTTCCAGCAGGAAAAGACAGACATACCAGTTCCCTGGAGACAGAGCAGTTACCGTGCTCTTGTGCCTTTCCTTCTAGCATGCCTTCTGTTGTGGCAGGTTTGTGTCTCACTTTTAGAAAGAGATTAGTTCTTCGGTACTATTGCTGTTGCGTGTGTATAGATGAAGCTACATAACAAGAAAAATTCACAGCAGAAAGGTGGTTATGGAGAGCACCTTGGTGAACTAGTTTTGCTGCTGGAGGTGAGTTCAGTGATAAAGTTTTTATTAAAACTTTAGTTTTATGTTATTATAATAGACAATTACCTAAACATTTCAGAGTCAGATAATTTGGTTCTAAACTAGTTGGAATTTCAGTTTTAAATGTTTTGACCAAGGTATGAACTAACTTTGGATAGGCATGGACAACCAAATTGTCAAAAATTCTTATTAGTAAGTGCCTGAAACTTATGAAGAGGTAGCTATGCTATGGTTATAACTGTGGAGTCATGCATGATTTTGCTTCTGTTTTGCTGTTCTAATGATATTCCCAGGTGTGATACAACTGAATGATGTCTCAGGTCATCTTTAAATAGGAATTCTATAATTGCTGTGATTAGTGATAAGCCTGTTAGCTTTGCGTGTAGAAGTAAGAATTTGTTTTCTCCCAACGACAAAAAAAGGAGTGGTGCTTTGTTTTTGGAACTGTGGGACATTTGTTTCTATCCTGTCTTAATTTCAACCAGCAGCTGTAAATAAACTAATGCTGCCCTTCGATTATGTGAGTACCTGCTGTGAAAGTCAGGTCTACGGTTGTGAAACCCTGAACATGGTCTGTGTGGTTAAGCCTTAGTCCCTGGGTGGGAAGAAGAGAGAAAGCCTCCCTCTGTTCGTAGAAAGCTAACTGGTGTGTTAGTGTTTCTGATAAGCCCCCAAGAGTTAAGTAATGCTTTGAACCTAGGTGAAGTATTTGGAAACATTAATCCTCACATCTGCATGTAAACCAAATATCCCCATTTTCTGAGTGGAGAAATACCCCCCTCACTTTCTCCTGGGACACCTGCCTCCCCCAGCTGCCTTAATGTGTTTTTCTTTGACGTGCTCTTGCTTTGATACCCATGAAGTAGAGCAACCCAAGATACTTCATTTATGAAAACTGTTCAGGTATTTGTGTTTGTGACTTTACCACGTATCCATGCAGCTGCTTTGCTATTTTCAGCCTTCTTTTCACACTCAGACACTGCCTTGTAAGCCACGTGAAATTCAGCTGTAACGTCTTCAGGAGAGAATATGCAGATCTGCCTAGCACGGTGTCAAGTAGTGCAAACTAGGCAGGATGGTTTGAATGACTTACCAAAAGTCATGGGCGATTGAGAGCAGGATTATTTTCCTTGAGCAGGATTACTTTCCTTATGCACTTCGTAAGGAACCTGTTGAGAGTCTGAGGTAGATACGGAAGTCTGGGACTTCCTGGCTTTAATAGTGATTTAATATGAAGGCAGTCCCACCTGCACTTTCTAACTAGGCATTCAAGGACGACTCTGTGCATTTGAGTGAAACAGTCCCTGAATCAGGAAGCCCAAATAAATGGATTTGTAGCAGGTTTAGGTCACAGGTGGGGAACCTTCCCAGTCTGATAACCCAGCCTCTGTATTTGTAGGAATCTTTGAGCAAAATGTGCTGCTGTCATCTCCCTCTTCTCCTCCACAGGCACTTGGTGCTCTGTGTTGCAGTGAGGTTCTGTCCAGGGTCAGAATTTGCTGATACGAAGTGTGAAGGAGTAAGTTTGGCTCACAGCTTGTATTCTCTTCAGAAATGACTTTAAGGGAGACAGAAAGCTCTCAACAGTAGAGGAAGCTGTTATCTTTTATCCCCAGTGAATCATCTGATTTTCTTTTCCCCCATTTACCAAGCTTGCAGGGATTATCTTCTCCAGTTCCTTTCCTCTGTGGGTGGTCCTCATCAGCCGTGGCTGTCCCTGTTCTGCCACAGCTTCCCCTGAGCACAGAGCCTTTTCAGTGCCTGTCCCAGGGTGATGGGGAAGGTACTGAATTCACAGTGGTCTTGGTGTGCATGACTGGAACTGGCAGTAGTGCAGCATCCCAAAATACAGTTTACCTGATGGTCAGTTGATGTCTCAATCCAGTTCCTAGAGGATGGGGCTGTTCATAGCGAGAAACCACTCTGGCAGATGGTACCTGCTGGCTCCTGTACGGAAAATGTAGTGTTAAAGTGGACTTCCAGTCTTCTGTTGCTAAAAGTCTCCTGGGATGCATCTCCAGCACCTGTTACGAAATCCCTTTACCTTCACACCAAAACATGACTATCTGCAAAGGAAGCACTGGCTGGTTTTGTGCAGTTTACTTTAATAGTATCATGCTGGCATTGGGGGAGGCTGTTGTTCTTGGTTGGAGCCGTATTTTAATACAATTGAAATCTGATTTAGGAATTAATGTAGGTGCCAGTTTCCCTGGTGTGACAGGGTAGAGACTGTAGGAGTAGGATCTAATTTTGCTGAGCTCATTTGATGGGATTGAGGCAGGCATAGCGGGATGCACTGAGCCCAGAGCAGCTGCATTTTGCTTTCCGTGTCCTCAAAGGAGCAGTTGATCACAATGTAAGTGCAAGAATGTTCCTGCAGAAAATAACATGAAATAAAGATAGGGCAGTCCAGCTGTTGACTGAATGCAGACGTAAAGATGGATGACTGGAAAGACTAAGGAGCTAAGAACTATTTGAAGCACTCGTAGAGTGGGAGTCTCGGTGACGCTTCAGCAATGGCTTGTTTAGGTTCCTGATGCTCTTCTCCCACTGTGTGAATAAATAAGCAGACCTGGGTTGATGGAACACACCAGTCAAAGGAAGTTCCCACTGGGGCATATAGACTCTGAAAACTTCCATAAATTGTTCTGTAATATGACAGTTTCCAATTATGGGTTTTCATAATAAGAGGCTTATTGGCAACCAGTAATGCAAGTTAACTGTGGAAATTTCTATTGCTTTTCTTGGCCCCCGTGTGCTTCCTGAACAGTGTGTGCTTTGTCCCAGGTGTACCATTCTGGGCTTTGAAAGTGTGTGAAAACATGCATAGGGCTGAGACCCCTGGGAGCTGGCACTCAGAGCCCAATCAAAAGGAACAAAAAAAGAAAGTGAGGGGCTTAAGGCATGAGCCCCAACATGTTAGCTCTTGATTGATTTGTTTGTTTCCTGCCTTGATGAGTTAAAGTGCTGATCACCAGTAAGAGATTTTCTTAGACACATGGGAAATAGTTTTTACACAGTTCTGAACAAAGCTTCAAACCTATATAGCCTTGGGAGGTATAGGTATGCAAATATCTTGGATAGCCCTTCCAGTACATTTTGATTAGTTTGCATTGTCAAACCACTATCCTCTTACGGGCACATGCAGGTGCAGGCTTGTTTCGTTTATGAAAGGTTGAATAAGTCTTCAAAGAGTATCATTGTTTCCAGGAAATATGTTTTTCATACATACTTGTATTGTTTAAAAAAAAATAAAGAAGGCAGTAATGGATAATACTTGGAGTTTGTGCGAGCCAATGGTGTGGATTTGCTTTGCTTTGCAGCTTTCAAATGATACACACTCAGCACAAGTAGATTCTTTTCTGAATACATGCAAGCACTGTATAATAATTACATCTTTTAAAATATGTATTGATTCATGGTATTGTCTTGAAGTTGCAAATAATCCAAAAGCCTGGCTGCTTCTTCATATCAGATACAAACTGGATATCTTCCTGCAGTAGTTTGCTGAAAATGCAGTGATTTCAGAGAATCATACCTTTGAAGACGTAACCTTACGTTGCTCTCTTCCTCTAATCCACCCCTCTTGAGTGATTTATTCTAGGGACTGTGCATCATAGGTTTTGTCCTGGCATCCATTCCTGTAGCATTGCAGTGCCTGTCCACATTACCAGAAAAAGATGGCTGGGAGACAGTTTAAAAAAAAAATATGTTAAACCAAAAAGAAAAGAACACACACGCAAAGAAAAGAAAACCGGTTCCAGTTAGTAGAGAGGGTTTTGCTGCCAGTGTGGATGGGGCATAATTTGATTTAAATGACTTTTGAAAAACAGTTCTCAAAATTGTTCCATGCATTTTCTTCCTGGCTACTGTTGAAAATATGGAGCCGAATATTTTCTGTGATGTTTCAAACCAATATGTTCTGGCAACCTCCTAGCTGGGCCCTGTGCATTACACTCTTGTTTCCAGTTCACTGTGGCCTGGAGTGCAACACACAGCTCATGAGATGCACCAAAGTGGGAGGTCTTGCGAGGAGCAGGCAATACAAAGACTCAAGGTACAAGGAACATTTCACTGGGGTCCAGCAGGGAGGCTGCCAGTTTTAAGGGCCTCTTTTATGAAAAGAGTTTTCTTGTAGGAGATGGAGGAACTGTGTGTGCCTCATCGGATTTTGTGAGTGTGTAGGAGAAAGTTGATTTTTGGGTGTTGTTAAAGGCTGGATGCTGAACTAGATCTTTTGCACCTCCCCGGGGTCAAGCTTTTCTCACTAGAGAGGTTTGCTGTACAGATGATGGGCTATGGCTAAATATTCATCACTGCTTTAAGTGTGACAACATATAGCTGCAGAAAAGAACAGTGTGTGGGTTGGGAAGCTGTGGCTGGGACACAAGGTGTTTGCTGTATCGCTTCTGCTCCAGGGACTCCTGTGTTTTGGGGAATGTGTGTGGGAAGGTCAGTGCAATAGCAGTAGGTATTCTGAAAATAGAGGCTGTTTTTTTAGCACCAAATCAAATCCTGGGGGCGACAGCAGGAGTGGAAAGTGTGGAACAAATTTGTTGATCTGGCTATAATAATACACAGCTCTTTGTAATGCTGTTGGGAGTCCTTACCAGGTTGGCTTGTCTACAAAGGAGATTGTACAGTGTTCCCTGCAAGCGGGCACGAGGACACTGTCCTTCCCCACGTCTCCTTGACACTGTTACCCTCAGCATGTCTAAATATCACAGAGCAGCTCTGAAGTGTGAATCCCCTCAAGCCCAGAGAGATCTCTCTCAGAGGTATTCCCAAGTAATCCTTGGGAAAGGTTGTACAGACCTACCAGGGGCCTATTACGAGCCTTTACCAGCTCTGCTTTCAAAGCAACTTGGGGCAAGGGGTCCACTATGAGCTCAGATATTGCCTCTGCAGGCTGCAAAGTGGCTCCTTTTTGGGGTTTTGGAGTGGTGTGATCCACGCCACTGGTGCCACGGCACGTGGGGTACCTGTGCTGAGCAGGGAGCAGCTGCTTCTGACAACTGTTTCTTTTCCTGCTTCTCAGCAGTTGTTAAGAGGGTACAGAAGGCAGGAGCGTACCGGTGGAGCTGTTTAATTTATCCTGTTAGGAGAACCAGATGAAATGAACCCGAGGGAACATGGTCCTGATCCTAGGACTGTGTGTCCTACAGGCAGTGGTGCAAGAGCCAGACTTGGGAGAGATGGGTCCAGGGAGACCACAGAGAGGTGGCAGGAAGGGGGTGAAGGCAGGAGTAGACTTGAGGAGAGGTGGGGGCAGAGGCAACTGTCTCCTGCTCGGTGATAATGAAGTGTTGATACACGTTTGGAAACAGACTGTAGGTGTGGGACGAGAGCCAGGGCAACGTGAGTGGGGAGCTTTCAGAGGCAAATGATAGGTCAGAGACCAGATAGGGAGTGGAGGTACACAGTGAGGAGACAGTTCTTGTTTTGGCTTTAGGATTCAGAAAGGTCAGTCTTGAGAATTTTCCCTGTTGATGCTTTTCCACTTGTAATTCTGGTTATTTGTGCAAGGTGGTAGGAGAAGGACTTGAGCTGGACTTGGAGGGGATACACTGTAACCTGTGATGTTTAGGTACAGCCTGAAGCACAGAGAGAAGATGAGTGAACAGTTCAGGAATGAGGTTTATTGGAAGCAGGATGAAGTAGTGAGAAAAGGTGGCTGTTTGGAGATA
Organism: Gymnogyps californianus; assembly: GCF_018139145.2. Taxonomy (NCBI): domain Eukaryota; kingdom Metazoa; phylum Chordata; class Aves; order Accipitriformes; family Cathartidae; genus Gymnogyps; species Gymnogyps californianus. Next base: position 18,473,407 of record NC_059480.1, read on the forward strand.
CAGGGTTTTTTTCTGCAGTTCATTCTGTTTCTTTTGCAGCTACCTGACAAGCCTGGATGTAGGGCTGTCTGCTGTGTCTGCTCAGGCTGGACTAAACCTGGATGCTCAGTCTGATTACTTGAATTAACTCTGCAGTAAAAACTCACTTTGCAGTTTAGTCTGAGCAGAGAGGATAAAGGATGCAGGATGCTGGTCAGGGCAGGGGAGATAGCTTTGGGGATTCAATAGGTTTGATGGGCATATTGCAGATGTGTCTCTATATTTTGTTTTGAAAACACATACATTAGATTTCATTTGTTTCTCTCCCACCTCTCACCTACTGCAGTAGGAGCGAGTCAGAGAAGAGCGCTGAAAAGTCGCTGTTTCCAAGAAGCCTTTGCGTACTCAGATTGTTTACCCCTTTGAATCCACAAGCAGGATGGCTTTGTAGTTACTGCTCTGACAGAACTGCGTGTGACATCTGAGAACAAAAGAACCCAATGGGGAGGAGCAAGTAGCCTTTTCCTAATCAAGAGGAGAGATTTTAGTTTGGATGTTTGTATGATTATTGCATCCAATGTGATGCCTGGAATGTAAACTATAATGTGCTGTTTAGTATAAAATAGCTATCCTGTGGGCTGTTAGCAAGTGTTTCCAGTGATTTAGAATTAAAAGATTGTTTTAAAAAAAAAAAATCCAACCCCAAACCACAACAAAAAATCCCAGTCTAACCTTATTGTTATTTTAAAAGTAATGCCATAACTGCTTCTGCTGAGACTAGTCACCTTTACTGCGTTGTCGTCTTTGCCAGAGCTGTTTGGTGCATGTGGGATTATAAAGAGAAGGAAGGGACAGGTGGTTTTTCTCTTATTGGAAGTGCCATCCTTTCTTTATCCAAGAAGGAGCTAGAGCGAGCCAGCCTTTGTTTGGTTGCTCTTTTCAGAAAAGCAAAGCTCTTCCTTGCAATATTTATGGTAGCTTGGCTCTAGCATGTATGTATGAGCTGTGACAGCATCCTCATGTTAGCCAGGCTCCGTTCCTACTCCCTTGTGAGTGAACATTAGGGAACCGGCTTTTAAGTGAAGCCTGTTTAATATGGCAAAAGCTGGGAGACTAATAGATGCAGGTGTTCACAGTATTGGTATGAAATGTGGTGTTTGTATTAGTGTTGTGGTAGCAACGGTCTTTTTAATGGTGAGATTGTAATTTGGTCCAAAGCCCCTGTTTTCAGCTGTCTTCCTTTTGAAATAACCGCTTTCAACCTGTTTCTGTTTCTCAAACTTGTTGTTTAACTAAGGCTCAACTGCAGAGAGGACCAACGACTGTGACCTAAACTTTGTCTCCCTACCCAGTATTGAGCGTAAGAACTTGTCTATAGCTAAAGCAGAACTTGTGTTTGACCAAAGTATTTTTTGGAAGAAAGGCATCTTACCTTGGTTTGCAAACCTCAGAAGGTAGGCTTGGGCTGAAGACCTTATTTCCCTTATAGCTGTTCCCATGTTTAGTCCTCCCTGTGTAATGTGAGCTCCCTGCCTGCTATGAATCTGTCTTCAGCTTCCATTTGCTGGTGAATCTACTGCACCTTTCTGCAGCAGTGTGAGGAGCCTCTTTTGTGCATTGTCCGTCTGCCCCAGTGAAGAGAGTTACCATTAATGGCTTGTCATTTCTAAAATCTTTTGGATAAGTTACACATTTTGGGTTTGATTACTCATTATGAGGCATTTTGCTGGGTTTTGACTGACTTATGGAGAAGAGGTGTTGTGCTGTATCATCTCCATTCTTCCTCAGTATCCTTATGAAAATACTCTTTTTAATACCAGCATTTTGGGTGAGATGAAGAATTTCGTTTTTATTGAATCTGTGTCCAAAACAGTTATAGTGAAGATGATCTTGCTTCCTTACCTGCAAGATGCTTTCAGTGAAGGAGGTCTCTGCACAAGCTTCTGTTGAAAACAGTCACCCTATGTGGAAAGTTTTTAGCCATGCAAGGTGCATCCGTCCAACTGTGTCTAGTCCAGCAGTCACCCATGTCTTATCTTCAGATCTATGAGGATTCACGGCTTGTTTGTAAGGATCAGAGATCAATAAGGAAGAAAACCAAACCTATTAATGTCAGGCTTAAACACTTTGGGGGCTTGGTGCATTTATTGGAAAAAGCCTGGGGGTTGATAGCTCAAAGATGATTGAAAATCACTGGTCTGATTCAGTAGTTTGAGATTATAGACTAATGTATGACTTGTTAGCTGTTGCCATTGAGGAGGCAGCAACAGAAAACCCATACTTGATCTGAGAGTAAACAGGCCTGGGCTTTGTCCATGTGTGGATGTGAGGCTTAGGTGGAAAGTCTGTGAAAAGCTTGAAACTAACAGGGCAGATACAAGATTGCTTCTGGCAGAGGAAGCAGTTTCTCCTGCAGCTCAGGAGGTAACCCTTGTGCTTTCAGATGCACAGATTCCCAGTTCAGTTTTCTGTTGGAACAAATTCCTCCCGAGTAAGGACAATTGTTCATTTGATGGCTACTTCAAGACTGGGCTGGATGCAGCGAGGTAATCACTCTGCTGTCCAGATTGTACGTATCCATGCCAGGATGTTCTTGCCCACTAGCTGTTTTTTATTATATTTATGGTTGAAATGGGATTTTCATTCAAAGATCTGGTGTTCAGTCAGCTATGACTTTACAAACCAATCGCTGTGGGGCAGAAACTTGATGCTTGTTCAGTGATAGATGTTTGTTTAAAGTTGGAAGAAAACTATTCAGCTACTATCTTAAGGATCAGATATTCAAATAAGCAATTGACTTTCATCAAAAAGCTTATTAAAACATTTTTTTTAAATTATTAAAGAGCATATGAAATTAATACAACCATAAGGTTGACATTTGACTTCCCAGGTCAGGAAGTTAAGGTCCTTTAAGGGGCTTTAACCATGCATCCTGGGATGTTTGCATGGTAGTAGGGTCATAGATTTCATGCATATGCAGCAAGGGGGAGTCCCCTCCTTCTGGGTCCATGCAGAGTCAGCTGCATTGGCAGAGAGTGATGCTCTGTACTGCACATATGACTATGTGATAGACTTAGCCAATTGTGTATTTGATTTATTCTGCATCTCTGATAAGTACCGATATGTTCTAGCTGTATGCATTATGTCATGTATGAGCTTCAATAGCATAATAAGAAATAGGAGAGTGCAATATCATCAGTTTCTGGTTTCCGAGATGCTGCATGTAAGAAATGCTTATTCTGCCATGGTCAAATTTGCTGCTGCTCCAATACAGAAGGATCCTGCTGTTTGGAATCTGTGTGATGAGCTCTTGTTGGCCAGCAACTCTAATCATCTTAAATGGAGTAATTGTATCCATTGAGCTCCTGGTTTTGTAAAGTCTTATGCAGCTTTCCAGTCTTGCGATGTACAGCTTCCCTAAATTTTTGGTGTGATATAAGAAATCTTGGGTGAAATTCCCTGCTCTGTTCTGTATGAGGTCAGCCTAAATGATCTGTCTTGGCCTTAAAAAGAAAACAAATCCTATCGCCTATGCTTGCCAGCATCTGGACATTTTGCTGCTCTACACTGTGTGGAGGTCGTGATTTTGTGGACTCTGGAAAACTTTACTTAAAAATCCATTTACGAATCCGTAAGGAAATATGTGACTAGGGGCTTAGGCAGTCACAGCTGGAGTATCATGCTAGCTAGCGACAGCAGTGTATATCCTCTAGCTTGGAGGAAGCACAGTAATTTTAGCATATAGCATTTAAAAAGAAATCCCTATCTGCTGCCTTCTTTAATGCAACATAAACTCTTCAAGCATAAGCTTTTCAGTGTTGCATCTTTAGAGAAGCACTTCTTGTCATTCAGATATATTTGATGTTATTCGCTGCATTACATATAGAAAGCTTTAGCACCTGAAACACATCTCACACTCTCCAAAGAGCAACTTGGAGAAAAAGAAATTCAGGCAAAGCCTGAAGGGGTTGGAGAAAATCAACTCCTGCTGCAGTTGCACACTTGCACACATCTGGTGCAATTGAAATTTAAGAGCTGAATACATCCACATCTGACCATGGTAGAGTCCAAACATTACTGTTGACACTGGTTTTCTTCTTGGATAGGCACACTGGCAGAGTCACTAGCGTGTGGAGCCTTGTCAGCTCTCTAATCTAATAGACTGTTCTTGCCCAGACCATTGTGTGTCAGTATTTTATGTACCAAATGTAGCCAGGTTTAATAATCAGCCATTTTCCCACCTTCTGCCAAACTTTTTCCCTTTTTGTCACAATTTAATGTTTGAGTCAAAATCTGCTATGGTAACAAATTATATACATATTAAAAAATGAAAATAAAGATGGAAAGCACAGTCACAAAAGGTAACAAGAGTTCAAAGTAATGTCATCTGAGGTTTTTTTTAAAGACTTGAATTCAACCCCATTTTAAAATTGATTTTATTTCTGTTATGTATTGTGAAAAGATTACAAAGAAATGGGTACTGCTTGAAATCATGACTGTAGCTCTGTATATGTAAAATTGTGAAAGTCTTCCCTGTACAGGTCTGGTTTGATTTATTTGCTTTTTAGTTACTAAACGATAATTTGTGGAGCTTTTTGGATTGTATTTTTCTTACTTGGAACGGTTTTCTTCAGCTAGGACCTGTTGAGGCTATTTATGCTTATTTCTAGTGACTATATCTATCATATAACGTACGTTACCAGAAAGTTTTGGTTTGTTTTTTAATTGCATTTTTTAAAGGGCCCTTTGCTTACCTTGCTGGTGGCATGAGTTGCTGCTGTCATGTACTGGGTTAGCGGTGCTGAGGACTGGGGACCTTGGAGGAGCATCTCTAGGGAATTACCTGCCTGGCGAGCACCAGCTGGAGAGGAGCTCAGTTGCTGGGAGGGCATTGGAATGGGGTCACCCAGTTTCTCTGTGATTTTAATGTTTAGTGGGTTATTTCTTATTCCATGCTGATTTGAATCTCGTGCTGAAGTACCAGAGCTTGAGTGGAACTTAAACATTTTTGACACTAAAACCTGGATCTAGGTTCCAGGGCCAAGTAGGTGCTTGCAACTCGCTATTGGTTGCATGAAGGATGCTAGTAAAGGCATATGTATCCAAGGTATCAACCATTTTGATCATTATATCCTGAGATGGAGCAGTTTCTGCCTCTGTCACATGCAATGAGAGATGCCATCCAGGTCTGGTGTCTGCCTTACTGGGACATGGGTTCTTCATGATGTTGTTTGACATGATTACACATATGGTTTCTCCTCCCCCTGTGCCATTGCTGCACTAAAGTGGGAACAAATCTGTAGCAATGGTCGGAGTTACTTATCAGAATTATCAGTTAGTTAATGGTTAAGTAATTTGTACTTTAATTGAGTTCATTTCTCTCAGTAATTTAATCGGGAGATTTGTATAAGTAACAGCAATAATTGAGTGCCTTTAACAAAAAGACCAGAGCCTAAAATAAATGTAAAGCTTGGTGCCTTACCAAGCTGCCACAGTCCAGTTCCTCCGCAGGTCACAGGGCACTGTGTTCTCCGGTCTGTACTTTTTCAGTCTGTTCCTAATGGTGTGTTGGGGAGCTCTCCCGGAGATGTGCTTTGACATGATCCCGGCATTCACTGGAACTGTTTGAGTTTTGGGACTTCCCAGGATGATTACTGTGTCTTGGTGAACAATGGTCTAAGCAACTCATTAAATTGTAGTGTATCCTCCTCCCTCTCTGTGCTTACTCCCAACTTCTGGAGAGCTGATTAGAGGCTTGGCAGGAACTGTATGGTTATGCTCTAGATACGCTTTGGATACATTGTTGTCACAGTTGAGGTATTGCAAAAGCCATGCCGTTCTCGTCGTTATCCTAGTGAGGTCCTTCTTTTGATTGTGCAATATCTGTGGCTAATTACACGGCAACTGCAGTGTGCCACCAGCCACCCACAATTCATTGTCAGCTCCTTGGGGATGCAGATGAAAAAGGAAAGATAATGTTTTCTTTCTTCAGTCCAGTGATTTAGCTTGCCTCTTTTTTTTTAATCCCCTGCTCCTTCAGGTAATAAAGCCAGATGGTAGTGACAAAGAAACAGAAGCCACGCATGAATCAGATGTCCCTGAGGATATGTTGGGGACTTACATTCCTCAAGAGACAGTGAAAGGCGATGCTAAAAGTCCAGATGTCATTATAGAAGCTCAGTTTGATGATAATGATGTAGAGCATGGACAAGACCACTTGCAGGATACGTTGACTGATGACATTAAGAAACTTTCCCTGGATACCGGTGAAAAGGGTGAGTAGATCAGATTGCCGATTTAAATCTTTATTTGAGCAAACTGTTGAAGTATTACTTTGCTGCCCTGCTTTGCTGCAAGATATAAAATACAGGCATAAAAGCTTAATGCCTTATCACTTCTATCCCTTTCTGCTAAACTGCCTTCATAGTTTTGAATGGATATTAAGGACTGGGTTTTGTTAGTTTTGATTGACGCAAAGTAAATCTGTGAAACAGAAGTCACACCTTTATATTTGCAGTTCTCAGGGCTGTCTGGGGACTGCTGGTTGCTGTTTAATTCAAGATGCTGCTGTAGCAGTTTCCTTCATCGCAGCTTGGCTGGCCAATCTATGTGTCTCAGTTTGGGGAAAAGAATATATTTCCTTGGGGGCAGTTAAGTTTGTTGCTGTTTTCAAAGAGTTGAGTTATGAGCAACTTAAAGATTTGGTCCATTTAAAAAGAAAATTGCACTAAAACCTAAAGCCAATTATGCAATCTGTTTTGAAGGCAAACCTATTTTATTCTGAATCTGAATTCCATCCAAACCATCAAGTGTTGCTTAGGGCAAAATAAAATAGGCTCCCCTGTCCCAAACTATGCTTATGCTGCTCTTTGCATGTCCTTTCTAGTACTAAATCCCTTCCTGAAGAGCTGTGTGTTGAAAGGATTCTGACAATTGGCACATTTACCATGTGCCTTCAGCTGCTGGTGAAAAGTTTGCCAGGACAGATATTCTGGTGTGTTCCTGATGCATGCCCCAGTTGTCCAGAAAAGATGGCAGTAACTTAGGACATAAGTAGTTGTTGGTCTCTGATAAATCTTGGTGGTGGTTGTAAAGCTGTTCCATTTAATATCTTGTGTTTTCCTGAGAGATTGCTTTTGAAGATGCACAGACCTCTGCCTATACTGTTGGTAGACTTCCATTTTTCACACCCATCTGTTAATAAAACTGGAAATAACATTTGAGTGGAAGTGTTGTAGTTTTTATGACAAAACATTGGTTTCAGCTCATGAATGGAGCTGCCACCTTACCAGTTCGTGACGCTATTTCCTTCTGGGTACCTCCACTGTCTTTGAGTTACTGCCAAGGTGTGTGAACCAACTTCTGTCTTGTTCCGTTCCTTTCCAGCATAGGGCTTGAGTTGGGAGTTACTCGTCTTGTCTGCAGATGTTTTACACAGCTAGTTATTAACCTCATCTTTTTTGCAGTCTTGGACACTGTGTTACAGCTGCACACCGTTGAGCTGCCACTTTGACTTGACAATTCTAAATCTCTTAAAATGCTACTGAGTCACATGTTGTGTCTGTTGCATCTCTGTTGCTTCTGATAGCAATGCCAAATTAAAATTTGGAGAAATACATTCTAGTTTGACACCAGCATCTAAAATAAATACAGACTTGAGCCAATATTTTACTTTACCTGTATGACTGTGCTTTAGTGGCTTGATGAGAGTTGCTTTTCTTGGTGCATCATAGTTCCTCTTGATACTCTGGAGTGACCTGTGTTGGAGGTTATCAAGTCATCTCTTAAAATCTGTGCCATCTGAGTGGTTTTTGCCGTTTAATTCTATCTTTGGAGAATATTTGTAGGGCAAATGTTAGATCAGCTTATTGTCTACACAGTTGAAATCCAACCTACTTTTCCATTGCAGTTGCCTAAGCCAACAGTTTCCTTTTGTTTTCAAGGCCTTTCCGTGTTCATCCTTAACAAGCCTTGTGGCTGGTGTGGATGTGCCAGTTAGATTTCTGCTGAGTTTGTATTTTGCTATCGCCTCTTTTAATAGTTGCTTCAGCTTCTTTGGCCGTATAACCCATATGGATTTTTCTCTAGTTTCTTCTTGCTCTGCTTTTTAGTGCCTTCCTTTTTTTATACATATAAAGTTTACGATGCTGCTTTTTCTGAAGGTGTTTTTGAGCAGTTGATGATTGCTTTGGCTTGTTTCCTGTCTTTTCATGCAATTTCTCATATCATCACTTATCCAGATTTTAAGTCTTGCCTGGAAAACAGATATACTTATTCTAACATCAGTGATAACTGTCATGAAAAAAGAAAAGATCCTGCCAAATTCAGCCTTCACAGGTGTGGCTCAAAATGCTTTTTTTAAAAGGACCAAACATACACTTTTTCAAGGCAGAACTTAGCCTTAGAGGATAATATCCGCTGGACTTCCTAAGGCCATCCACTGGAAAGTGGTACCAGCATCGGGAGGCAGAGTTCTTTGCAGGGTTGGACTGTAGTGAGTGGAAGTGCCCTTTCTTGTGTAACGCGGGCCTCCCCTGGGAGGGCTGCTTGGCTGATGCTGCCTGTTGAACTTTGCTTTCAAGCTAACTGCCTATGAGCCTTTTCTTTTACGTTATATCCCTTCTGCTGGAAACAACTACTGCAGCAAAACACAGAGAGGTGGACAGGAGATGAGATCCAATGGGGGGATTTCTTGCTCACCCACCAAAACCAGTGCTTTACTTACTTTCCCTGAGAGCATTGCTTTGTAGGGTTTATTACACAGACTCCTTGCACGGCCTTATGCACAGAAGGGAGCGGGAGAAATAATTTGTGGACAGTGCAGCTCTTAAATGAACACTTGTAGTGGGCTTTCTTCTTTTTTTCCCTAACATAAGGAAGTCTGAAGGTTTCAAGCTGGACAAAGATGCCATCAAGGATATCATATTTAATAAAATAGAATCAAGAAAGTCTATCATGTTCTCATGTGCACTCTATGTATGTATATGCATACATATATGTGTGTGTGTATATATATATAAAAAGATCCATATATATAAGACCTAAACAAATTCCAAACGAAACAAAACTCCACCAGATTTGTGGGGAAGAAAAATACCCATAGCTACTCTAATAGAATCAAAAGTAAATTTTACTCATTCTGGGGCAAAAAAACAGAGCCATGTTGAGACGGTGCTCAAATCTTTGTGCATATACACAAGCTCTGCAGATTGCTGCCTCTCAGTTGCAAGGTGGCTTTTGTCCTTTCTGATGGAGGAGTAAAATTACGTAATATCTCTGTTGCTGGCTCATTTGTTCTGCTGCTGATGGTCAGAATGAACCATGAAGAATAAAAGTAGACGTGTCATTTGAATAAGAGCACTCTGGGTCAAGCTGGGAGTGCAGGCTGTTTTGATATCTTTTCTACCCTGGCCTGTGTTCCATCCCTCGTTGTGGCTCTGTTCCTCTTCAGAGCACAGTCACTCCCTCCATCTCTAGTTACACACTGGGGCAAAGAATTTGGGGTTGGCCGTTGCTGTCAGAAGCTCTGAAGCATGAAACATTGCATACGCTGATTACAGCCCAGATTTGAGTGGACTGAATTTCCCTGAAGTCATTGTATGTTGGGCTTCCTGTGCCTCTGTGGGGCTTAAGGCAAATTGGTAGAAATTGTTATGCATGGAGCTGCAGGCTGAGACTCAGATGTTGGATCTGTCTTCATGAAGTGCTGCAGTTGAGAGCTGTGCTTCCTTCCCTTCTCTTCCTAAGACTTGGCCAGAAGGGATGAGATAAGCAAGAGGGAAGTCCACAGAAAAGAGACCATCACATTCAGCCTAATTCTCAGCCCATGTACTTTCCGAAAGTTCTTGTGCTCATAAAAGTGTGTCAGTCTTGCTTTGCTCAAGGATATTTAAATAAAAGTTCATAACTGGTTTCACTGCCAGAAGCTGTCCTGGTGAAACAAGTTTGCTCTGCTTTTCTGAACTCTTCTTCCAAAGAAGTTGGGTTAAAGATTCTCTTCAGAAAAGTCTCTGATCTAGGAAGTGATGAGCCATTTTCCTCTCCAGCATGCTGTTCTACACAAAGAGCAATATTGTCCTGTTCCAAAGTTAGATGGTCATAATGTTAAGTTTTCGTCATTGGAGGTAGGTCTTTTTTAGCAAAGTTGGAAATTTCTTTCCTCTTGCATTTTCAGCCATATTTCCAAGGTGTAAATATCTCTACATGCCAAACAAACTTTCTCTCTGCTTTTTTTTTAATTTATAAAGTAGGAATGAGCACCCTGAAGAAAGTCTCTCAGCTCCTTTACTAGTGTCCTTCAAACCCTCTCTGGGATTTCTGTGCCCTGTTGAAATGCAGGCAAAGAACAAGGCAATAGCATCCTGGCACTAGTCTGAACAATATTGTTTACACAGAAAAGATTAATTCTCTATAGTGCTTGGTATTGACATGCAAGTCCTCTGTGTTTTACCCTGAAACCTCAACTTATTCTGTGTCATTGCTATCCAGAGAAGTCACCTGCCAGTCAACATGACCTTTGCCAGGTCTGTAATTCTTTTCCTTAATCCTCATTCACATTGACTACTGCAACAGAGGTAATGTAACTTTTATCTTATCACTTAGTACTGAGCTAGAATTATTTCTGTGACTTGTCACTGCAGTAGAAAGATTTTCCTTATGCTCCATTTCAATATGTAATAAAAAATAGAAGGTTCTCAGTATCCTCCCAACCCAGGAAAAGTGCAAAATGTTCTGTGCAAAATACTTTGTGATGCTGTATCCCTACGCAGACTTGCGTGTCACATGAGTTTCATACAAATGTGAGCTGTCTCTTGTTAAATATTGGAATCAGATTACTCTGATAAAGAAACATCAGCAATTGAACAGTAGCAGCTACTTGTACTGTTGAGAATGGCAGCTGTGCTCATAAAAGTGCCTCAGCCTTTCTTAGCGAAAAGATATTAAAAGTTTGTAAAACTGTGTCACTACGCCAGAAGCTATCCTTGTCAAACTAGTTTGCTCAGCTTTTTTCAGCTCTTCTCACGAGAGATCTTACTTTACCAGATACACAGAATATCCTGCTTCCCACGGGTTGGCTCACAGGAGTCATCAAGTTGGTGGACTGGCTGCCCTGGCAGCAATCAGATAGTTGTGTTTGTTCAGGATTTCCACTTACACCCACACTTCTGCAAATCAGAGTTTGAATATGTGAATGTCCGAGGCTTGCTCACTGCCTTGACGTAATGAAGTTTGAATAGAAATAGCTCATTTACAGGCAGAGCAAACTGACAGCTAACTCAGCCAATTGTGTGATGGAAAATTAAATTGAATAGCTGATGGTTAATAGGTAGAGTCAACAGAATTTGGGTTGGAGCTGCTGCAGAACTTGCTCCTGTCTCCCTGTCTGTTCAGCATTGGCCAGGTGGATGCTGGTTGATCTCTTTTCAAGTCAAATGTGACTGTCGGTCTGTAGTAGCCCTTGTAAGGTCAGAAATTGTAACCTAAAATTGCTTGGTGTCCACACTGCTACTGACTGGAGGCTGTTACTGAGTATTTCGGGATTGCTTGGCTCAACAGAACTGGTGGCATTTGGTAACTTCACCGTATAGTTGTGTGATAATGCATTGAGCCATGCTTTTCTCAAGATGATGCTCTAGCGTCAGTGCTTAGAAAGATTTTTGGATCCTTCTAGCAAAGGAGAAAAATGTATTTATAATCTAGAGTTTAATCTCATCTCTGTTTAGCACTTCTGCACCTTCCCATGCACTTCCATGCCCCCTCTTGTGCTTTTGTGCCCTCTCTCCTTTGAAGCTTGACAAGGTGCCTACCTGCCTTTTGTGTCTTCCTTTGGCACCTGGAGTCCTTCTGCAGTTGGCAGTGTCTTGTATTGGCCTAGGCAGGTTTTAGAGAGATACTACTATTCCTCTCCTTGGCCAAGGCTGGTATGCAAAGGATGATGGTGATGAGAATCTGGACAGCTCTGCTCAGGTTCCCCCTTCTTTCAGTTTAGCTGCCATGAAATCTCTGACAAATCTGGAGCCCACCAACGTCACTGGCTGCTGGAAGGAATAAATGTTCTTCTGTCTCCTCTTCAGAGGCTCCCGTTCACTCTGAGTGCTTTTAAGGAGTCTTCACGCTTCTTTCCTAGCCTGCAGCTTTCTGGAGATGGATCGTCTCCACTACATAGCTCTTAACATTTCTAGGCCACAGCAGAGTGAAAGCTCACCAGGAAATCTTCTCAGTTACACAGCTTTTAATAGAAATCCTTGAGGTGGAACTGTCAAAAATCAGATCAGTTTCACTCTGCTGAAGCCTGGAAAACCAGCAGAGAAGCTGGAGCTGTTTCAGCTGCTCGAGACAGCTCTGTGTTAGTTTATCCTAAGTTCATGTTTGCGGGTCTCTGGATCTAGCTCTTTTGGTTGTTGCTATAACTTTTCTTAAATGAGAGCATAGATTCCTTGAAGAATAAACAGTATAGCAACTTAAGAAAAGTGTTTTACTGGTATTGAACAAATTGGGCTTTACAGTTGCATGGATTAAATGCTACGGGCTGAATAAGCTCCAGTTATTCTTTTGTTGTGCAGCTGAAGCCTGCAATAGAAGTTAATGTTGGGAAAACTTCTTCCCTAGTAAGTTATCTTGACCCCCAAATGACTTCTTAAGTAAGGGGGGGAAAAAAAAAATTACTTATGAAATTAGGTAACAGGAATTGGATTGAGTTCAGCATATTACCATATGTTCCTGAAATCACCTGTGTTTCTCCTTTGAGTTACAAGTTTAGGTCAAGTGAGAGGGCATGATACTGAGAATGAATGGTGGGTGTGAAGATAAACATTAATTAGAGTATGGTCATTGTTCACAGCAAGATTTCCAGGATGAATCAGGTTAGGATTCATTCAGCTAACATATTTTCCATGCAATAGTAAAATTGGACACACACACTTTAGGAACAAACGCACATGCAGGAAGGAAAAACATTAAGTAGATAGGCAAAATACTCAATGGAAATGTTTTTGTAACATTTTAATTTTACTTGCTGTTAATGTAGTAAAACAGTATTTATGTAGACTGCAACACTACCTGATTTTTTTGAGGTTTAATTCTGTTGCAATAAAGCTTCCAACCCCCCTGTTGACTGGCAGCTTCTCAAGGACATGAGAGGGCCAGGAGGCCCGAGTACCCATGCTGTGGTTGTAGTAATGTTATGTGGCTACTGAGACAGCTACGATTTGATCTGTTGGGCTGGATGGCAGTTTCCCAAAATGATGTTGAGTCTTTGTTGTGGATCAGGCTTGGAGGGTTCTAAGGAAAAGTGATACTCCTGTCTCATCATTCTGCCATCTCCTCCATCCTTCCTCATGGAGGTGGCTAAATATAAGTAAATAATTATACGCTTGGCTGTGTTGTGTGTGTAAGGAAGCCAGCTATACTCACCTCTTCACATTGCCTTTGCTCTGTGTTATTGCAGATGCTTGTCTCTGCTGTACACATCCATTATTATGCCTTTCTTCTCCCTCTCTGAGGGTCTCCTCCCACGTCTGCATCTTCAAAAATCTTCTTGCTAATCATCTGAGTCTCCTGGTCCTCATCTTCAGTGTGCCGTTGGGCATGCAGGTGTGTGAGTTCAGGTGCTTAGACATGAACAGCTGTGGCAGGGAGAGCCGGCTTAAATGAGTATTCAAAATAAGCATCTCTAAGGACGTTAGTCCTGTTCGTTAGACACACAGCTCTGTGATGAGACAACTCGGGAGTGCTTGCATGGTTTGGAGCGGCTTTGCTTCTTACCTGCAGAGCCCTCTTGCATTGCACACGGGAGCTGTTAGGCTGATTTTGGACAGGCTGCACGTGTTACATTCCAAAGCTGTTGGCTTAACAGTCTCATCACAGTGAACTACCTGTCTTCCCTCTATCACAGGTGGAAAGCTCTGTGTGTGGAGATATAAATACCCACAAAGTACTGCTTCTTGCATGATATTTTCCTAAGCGAGCCTTCTTATAGCCTGTTTAAAATAAATGCCAGTTTTGGATAGTACCTGGTACCAAGTGAAATGGCACTTTCCTTCCTCCCTACCTTTTGGGTAGGGAGGAGAGGCTCTTCGGTCTGCTAGGTGAGACTTCAGAGAGAGCTCACTTGGACCTCTGTACTGCAGACTCCATGGGGGAGAAATATGCCAAGATCAGGACAAGCTCAGAGCTCCTACCTCTGTAGGTACTGAAATAACTTTGTAGGAACTGAAATAATCCAGCTAGGGACAGGTGTTTGTAAGAAACCAGATCCCTTTGCTTTGATCCTCAAAAATTACATTTTGGTTTACTTGGTGAAGGGGGGACCAAGTATGATGTGAAACACTGGTTCCTACCATCAGTTTTGTGTTCCAGAGGAAAAACCTGTTCTGTGCCAATAGGCATTGGTGGCAGAATGTGAAGAGCCTTTGTGCTGTCTTCTAAACAGCAACATGTTTCCTTCTCACTGTCCCTGAAAATGAAGATTGTAGCAGAATAGTGTAACCCAGGGCAAATCTGTGCATGCATTTGAATGTATTGCTTTTTGGTTAAAGGGAGTTTTCATTTCCATATGTCTCTTGTATTGATATAGACAGAACTTCCAAAAACACATCCTTTTTGAGTGACACACAATCCTTGAGATATTTATAATAAATTGGTTTGTTTTACACCACTTCCCTTATGTATCTGGTACTAAAACATAATATGCTGAAAACTGCTTATTGAAGCAGACATCAGAGAACCTAAGTGTTGTTACTTCATTAGTAAGTAGTAGACTTTGCTATTGAAAGGTTTACAGATGTGCTGGTGTCTGAGCACTAAGCTGAAGAGCGGTATTTTCTTTTTTAAAAGCTTCATATCAATAATGCCTTCTGATGGGATTCTTAGATATGCCCATGTAGAGTAAGCCAACTGACTTCTGAAGTAGATTTTTTTTTCTAGCTGAAGTAGCAAACATTGAGCTTTTTTTTTTTTTTTAAAAAGCTTGTTTCTTTCCATCCAGGGAGGGAGATTTTTTTTTTCTGGTGAGTTGTTTTTGAGATCTGAAACTGCGATATATTTTCATTTGCAAGTGGATATTGCATCTTTAGTTGTATTCTTTTTGGACAGAATTGCAAATTTCCACGGTGACCAATGCAAACCTAGTGAAAATAATTTTGGATCTGTCACAAGTAATCAGAATTCTAGTCTGATGACTTTTGGTCCACTTTGGCCACCTTTTAATGTCATGGTAATTTAATTGTAAAAGGAAATTTGGGGGGCTTTAAAAAAAATAATGTTTGACCTAGGAATGCCTGTCAGGCAAATTTAAGTGTGTATTGAAGCTGCCTAAACTGATCTCTTAGAGAGGGAGGCAAATTCCAAGTGTGCTGGATCTACTTTGTTGGTAGTAACATAACTAATTTGAGTTGCTTTTTGTATCTAGTGCCTAATTTTTTTTTTGAGTAAGACTATTACAGTTTTGGTTTGTCAGATAATTGCTGAAAGGAAAACACTGAGATTATAATGCAGTTTCACTGGATCCTAGTTGCTGAAGTGTGTTTTCACTCTAAGATAAGCTTATGAAGTATTGCCCAAGCTAACATAGTAAATCTTTCTCAGAAAACATGTCTTTGCCCAGGGTGGAAATATTGAATGGTCATTGGATAACCACTGCAGTAAAGGGGTCAGAATAATTCATTTTTAGTTTGGCGTAATGCAAGGAGTTTCTTCCCACCTCCCCTGCTCAAAATCCTGGTCCTCTCACAAGTTAACTCTCATTTAGGATTGCCTCCATGGCTCTGCCCTGTTGTGGGAGAAGTCTGTGTCTCCCAGCTCACATCTTCCAGACCACCAGTCTCCAGTGGGGCCCCGATACCTCCCCTCTCTGCCTACCCACCAAGTTCCAGCTTCACTGGAGGGAAGGGAGATGTGCAATGAAGGAGAAGGACTGTCAGAAGCGTATTTAGGGGACTCAGGTACCAGACTCTTGTGGCAGATTATCGCCGTTGAGACTGAGGTTTCTGTGCAGTATTTTGACAACTGAGCCAGGTGGACATTGGATCTGGGTAGTTGTCCTTTCTGAGCACAAGGGTTTGTCACAGGGAGCCCTCTTTGCTGGTGCTCTGCTATTGTAGACCTCCGAGCATTACATGTAGCCCCAGTACCGACAGAATTTTGACTTCAAAAGGAGCAGCTACAAGCTATAGAGAAGTCCACATCTCTTGGCCCCAGGATTACAGAGTTCCTTGTGTGTCTTCTTACCTGTCCCTTGTTTCGGGAGCGTTCCCCATTAGTAAGTGTATGTGATGACCTTTTAGATACTGAGTTGATTAAGAAAGATGGGTAAGAATAAGTAGATGGCTGGGATTTGCTTCCTTCTTCCTTTCTGTTGATGGTATAGTTGTAGATCCCAGGCTCTGTCTGCTGGAGTCTCTAATAATCCCAGGATTTTTTGAGAGGGATACTGAAATTGGAGAGACTCCTGAAGAGGAAGATACTTTCCAGCCAGCCAAAGGGCCCTGGTTGATGTTGGCTGTGAAGGAAAAAGGCAAGTTCTACCATGTGCCACAGTGAGAATTTAGATGCTTTCTGGTATCTGTACTGGGTTCACATGGGGCTCAGCTTCAGCAGGATGGGGGGCAATGCCCCAGCCCTGCATGTTCTTCATCCTAGGCAAAGGAAGCCCTGGTCACCCATTTGCTATGCTCCCTGTGACAGCTCCTTCCTGGTGCTTCTGTGCTTTTGCATGCGTGTATGTGATACCTCCCAAGGACATCACTGCTGGCTCCTTTTTTGACAGGGAAAGCTGCTTCAGTGAAAAAATGCGACCGACTTTTTGGAGAAATGGGAGTTGGAAGGATAAGTGGAAAGAAGGCAGTGCTAACAAGGGCATGTTCCTTGTGTGGCTCCTGGTGCTTTTCTCATTCTTGCCTGCTGGACCTTGAGTTGCTGCTGTTGTTCTGCTACGCTGGGAAGGCAGCAAATGCAGCTCTTGCTTTTTTCCCAAACACATTTAGATCTGGTTTCTCTTCCAACTGGTATGTGCCGTTCAGTGGGGAGAGTTCACTCCAGTAAAGCCCTGGGCTTGTGGCAAGTGTGCCTGAAAGCATGGCCTTTGGAAGGCTACCAACCTCCCCTTGTTCTCTGCCCCTGACAGTGTTTCTTCATCCCAGATCATCCTGTTCTTTGTCCTAGCTGTCTTTATAGTTGGCATACCATAAACCTATGACTATTAGAGGATGGCTTGAAAATTTATACGAAAACAAAACAGCTCCTTGCTTTTATTCTTTACTAACTGATCGCCTGGTATGACCTTTAGCTAGCAAAGACCTTAGAGGAGGTAAGCAAATGAGGTGTGTAACTTGGGTATCTCCACTTTTTAAACTGTTTATAATTATCTGAGCGATTTTTTCCCCAACTTGCTTGTCACCATGAAACTCTGAGTGGTTTTATCCCTTAGTAACTCTGGTTGTGGCAAATCTGAGTTCATTTCAGTAGATGAAGTAAAAGAGAAATGAGTTTCCTGCTGCTACTACTGCTGCTTTTTTTTTTAGGAAAGTAGATTTTTATTTAAACCCCTGAATATCTGTCCATTCTCCTCTCGGCCTTGCTAACAAGTCAGCAAAGATAAAATAAAATTAAAGTCACTTAGATTCTTCTGAAACAGATGATCTCTGGGGAGAGGCGAAGTCTGAAGAGCTTTGTATCAGAAGGCAAAGCTGGGGATAATTAGCGGCATATGAGAACCAGAGTTTGTCATTAGAGCGATAGCCGTCATTGTCAAACGACTGCTGGGGTAACGTTGCCCGAAGGCAACCCAGGCCGTCCGCAGCGGCACCACCATCTGTGAACGTGCCCTTGTGATGGTGGTGCACAGCCGTTCCCCTCGGGGCAAGCTGCTGCCCCCCACTGCCACCCCGGCTGCCCCCAAGCGCCGGTCCCCAGCACCCCAGCACTGCTCGGTGCTGCTGGCAGCTGCAGCCTCCCCTCCTGCAGCCTGACTCCCTTCATCCGTCATGTCACCAGCGGCCTCCGTCAAGGGTCCTTGCGGGACAGATGGGTGTCATCTGGGGGCCAGGGTCTGCGTGTCACCGCTTCTCCTTGAGGCTTTCTCGCATTCGTGAGTGCCGTTGGCCTGCTGGAGAACAGTCTTCAGCGAAACGTTGCTTTATCTCATGTCTTCTAAGGGAAACAGTGACAGCTACATCCCTTGAAACTTGCAGTCAGTGCCATGGTCTCTCTTTAAGAAAGCAAAATTTCTTTTGAACACTCAAGGCCTGATTTTAGCACATGTGCTTGAGATGGATGCGATTGCCATACAAGTGGAAAAAGGCAGCCATCTTTCACGAGCCCTCCAGACAAGAAGCACATGGATATTTCCATCTGACAAACAGAGCAGTAACCGCAGGCTCTCAGCAGGGATGCAGCTCAAGAAGGGACCGGTCCCAGCCTTCTCCGTGGCAAAGATCACTTTGGATGTTTGTAAACACTAAATGCATTTGGTGTGCCAGCCATCTATAGCAGATACTTCCAAACTTAGATACTTGAATATTTGGAAATTGCAAACTAGAAATTAGTTGACAGTTGATTTAAATATTATCGGTATCTGGTCAAGAGATTTCAGGGGGAGGGAGCTGTTTGTCATATATAGCGATTACTTTCATAAGACCTTTTCATAATCCTGGTCCACAGCTGAAGAGGGTCAGCTTAGTAGATATGGTTTCAGTTTCAAAGATAAACATGCATTTTATAACCTTGCATAAAGTTTTTAAAGGAAATTAAATATTTAATGAATATATGTACTTAAAGGACTACTTATATGATATTAATCACTTCAACTAAGAAATGCCAGGATATTCATGTAGTTCTTAGTATTTAATAAACAGAATGTGTTTTCCACCATTTTGTTTGTTACGGCTGGCATAGTTCTACTTGTAAAGTTGGGATTTATTTTTATTTTTGTTGTTTTTCAGCAGATCTGCATGGTAAGTGAACATATATCTGCTCTCTGTGGTAGTCTGGAGGAAGAATAATTGCTTCATGCTTGGCTATTCTAACACTTGAGAGATCTTTTTAGTTTCAAATAAGTCTACTACATGCACCTTGTATTGTAGTTTACAGCAAAGGCCCAACATGAATTTGTCATGGCAGTGTGCTACAGTAACTGTTGTGTTTGTTTGATGCAGCAAAGGCTGTTGGGATCGGTGGTGTGCACAGAACAAAGCAAGATGATGGACCCAAAGTGAATGATCCCAGACTCCTCCCAGATAAGTTTCTTCAAAGGACAGCCAAGGTAACTCCATGGAGAGTGACAAGCGAGCACGTGTGCGCTCCCAAAGGCTGAAGACGACCAGCCCTGGCCTCCCTGTAGTCTCCATCTGTTGATCTTTGAATCTCATTCCCCATTTCAAAGAGAGTAGTTGTCCGATCTGATAAAAATCAAGTGTCTTGTTATTTTTACCAATTATCCTAGTTTAAATTCCCTTTGTTTGTTAGGCAAAATTACTTAGGAAGATTCAGGAAAAAGATTGGATACTAATCTGAGTGTCAGGATATCCAAAGTTGTCAGAATTAATTCTTACAGACTTTGGAAAGGCTGCTAGTGCTGTTGATTCAAGATTTGAGTCAATCTCTGAATGTTGAGAGACCAGAAAAGGACTGCTGGGTCAGGCTGGGTCAGGTCTCTTCCACATCTTGTGCCTTCCCTTGCAGCCTCTGATTCTGGTCCCTGTTGTGGGCTGGGCTGCCCTCTGGTCTCATCCAGCGTGGCAGTTCCAGTGCTCAGAATTGCACAGAGGTGCAGCTCCTGAAACCTTCTGGAAGGACTCTTCTGTATAAGCTTAGGAAATCAGCTATAATATTTCTGTTATCCAGTGATTTATTATGGTCTACAAAAATATAGCCTGGATGAACACCTCTCTGGAACAATTATTTAGTGATATTGTAATTTATTATTCTTTTCAAAGCCGTCTTGTATAAAGGTAAAATAACCCCTAACTTCAGAAAGCACAGAGAGAAGGAGAGAACTGCCAAATTCCCCACAGCACATCCTTTCCTGTGGTTAGCATTGGATCCGCCAGCGGCACCATTTTTGGACTGGCCTGTTCTGTGCTGAATGTTGAAATCACAGGCCGAGGATACAAATGAAGGATTTTACAGGAGTTGCTTGTATGTTGTGGCTAATTCCCTGCATTTGGAAGCATCTGCTTCTTGTCTGGTTTTGTTCTGTAATCAAGAAAATTGCTGTAGAGAGCTAGCACTTGGAAGGCACTTAGCTCTTCAATAGCCATGAGCAAGATGGCAAGGAAAATAAATTGTAAATAGGTATTCAAGTTAAAAAATGCACACACACATACACACACACAGGGAAAACATAATATAGGCCTTGTGATTTTTCCAGATATTCTGCTAAGCCTCTATGTATCCCTATTCTGTTAAAGAAAATAAGTTTCTCTGAAGATATTAACTGTAGAAACTTTTGCCTCTTCAGGTGGTCTATATTTTGGAAAAGAAGCATTCCCGAGCAGCTACAGGCTTCATCAAGCTTCTGGCAGACAAGAACAGTGAACTCTTCAAGAGGTGTGCCATGTTCTCACCTGTGGACCACAGAGTGCCTAGGGCCTACGTGTCCTTGGCTGATTGCCCTCCAGACTTTGTGACCAGGCCTGAGGACTATTCAAATATGCTCTTCATCTGTCGCATAGTGGACTGGAAAGATGACAGCAACTTTGCAACAGGGTATGTGGCTGCCATTGGAAGTAGAGATGACTGAGATTTCTAGTCAGAGTTCTTGGTTTCACTTAATTTGATACGTGGAACAGAGACAGGAATCTGTTAACAAGATTCTTGTCTTGTATCCCTCTGGTATTGGTGGATAAACTGCGATGAGGCTAAGGATAGCTCATCGCTAGTTAATCTCATGGCTACATAATGTTAGTTTCTTTTGGTGCTTGCTTCAGTGTGCTGGCGCATCACAGCGTTAATGAGTGTATGGTCTTTGCTCAGAAGAGCTTGCAGTCTAGAGGGAACACACACAGGTACTTAGCCTGACCAGCACAAGCACTGTGGGGTGCTGGCAGCCTTTCAATCTTTCCTCCCTTTGTGTAAGAGTAGTACACAATGTGTAGGCATTTCACTTCTGCCAGAGGAAGATCAGTAGCTGTGAGGCTCATCTTTGGTTTTTAAGCCTTTACTGATAAGAAGTAGAAAGAAGTCACAGATTTTTGTGGTTTTAAATTTGCATTGCTTCAAGGAAGGATACTAGAAATCAAGAGAAGATTCATTCACTCCTGAAGCAGATGAGAAGGGTGTTGCACTCTGTGCATTTCAGGAGGCACTGTGAAGCCATTGCTGTCCAGAGTTCAAATTGCAGGCACTGCCATGAAGGAGGAGATTTTAAGCCAGGGCTACATAAATGACTTATGCTGGGTTGGATCTAGATTGCAAGTTCATTTTGCCTCTCCACAAGGAAGACCCTCTAGTTTTCAGCATTTTCACTCTTTTCTTGGGAACAGCTGCAGTGTCCCAAGCTCCCACCTGGAGTGGCCACGCTGTTTCCTATTGAGTGGATCTCAATAAGAAATGGTGGACATTGATAAATCTATTCAGTTGTCTTGGGAAAAACTGAGTAGTCCTGGTTTAGTTGGTGATCCAGAGTAGGTAACTCTGACCTATGGCAATGCTGTGGTCAAATTTTACAGGTGATGGCGATCTGGATGTAATCTGGAGCATGTGCGGTAGTGGGAGTTGGGCATAAAGCCCAACTTTTCTCTTCCCCTTGCAAAGCTGTTCTGATGGGGTGGTACAGCTGATGTACAGTGTCATCACCATGGTTTTTGGATTCCTCAGCTCAAACTCCTGGTAAATTTTAAAACTTACATAAAACTTTTTTTTTTTTTTTAAGAGTAAATATGTTGGCACAGATCTATCAGCCCTAGAACTAAAAGTAAACTAAACTGAAGTCCCTGTTTCCCTGAGTTTAAGTTCGTTATCAGTTGTGGCTGCTTTGTGTGCCCAGTAATAGCAAGTTTCACGTGTACTCCTTGAGAGCCACATGAGCTGTTAAGTCACTCAGTATTTCCTAGCTAAACTGCAGTGCATGAACTGAAGTGGCCTCCCTTTGAGCCCCACTTAACTAGGGCTGGCTGTGCTGTGAACTTCACTGTGACTAAGTTTCTTATTGGCAGAGATTTTCTTTGTCATCTTTGACTCCAACAGAGAAAAGATTGGAGGGTGATTGTACTGCTTGGCTTCTTGTCATGAACAACCCCCCTTTTCAGCAGAAACAGGGGAAATTAGGAGGATGGGTTAATGTCTTTTTTCATTGGCTAATGTGTATATTCTCATCTGGCTGTTTTGGTAGTTTCCAAGATGTAAAGGGTGTTGTCAGGAAAGAAAACGTCCTTGATTGTCTTCATACATAGCCGTTTCCTCTGGGACTTGGTTGCATTTCAGTAAGTGCCTTGTGGAGATGGGAGCATAAAACCTTGGTGACCCATTTTGGTTTTAACTATAAATACATGCTTGTTTAAATGCTGAAAGACAAGGAAACCTCTTGAAGGTCCCAGAAGTTCCTGTTTGCTTTTGGGCTGGTTTATAAGCTTGTTTATAAGCCATGTTGCTAGTTGTGGCCCACCTGAAGGAGAGAAGAGCAGGTGATCTGCAGCTCATTGCATGCTTGGTTTTTTGAACTTTCTCATGCACCCCTTAGTTCTGCCCACAGACTTCATGATACCCCTTTGCCAGCACCACCAAGGTTTTGGAGGTGTCTAAAGACACTGAAGAGCCTGTAGGTCATCACTCTGCACTGTCCACATCTGCTGGAAGTACAAGGGAAACTCCCTCCATAGTTGGCAGTCATTTCCCCTGGATGCCTTGGGTGTTTCCAGGTATTCTCCATCCTGCAAGCTGAACTCCCCCAGGCTGGTCGTGCACCTTCCTCAGCTTTCCTTTTCCCTTGGGAAGTTCAGTGCCACGTTTCCAAGCACAATTAATGGCATAGTCTGGCCTTCACAGTGACCACGTGTGGCTGGAGCAGTGGGATGCCCTGGCCAAGTGTTTGGCTGTGGCACTGGCTGCCCAAGGTGGTCACCTGCACAGGGGCAACCTGACAGTCCCTGGAGGCCCCCCTGGGGAGGGGGGTGCGTTTCTGTGTCGTGATTGCCACCTGGTGGTCACCAGTGAGACACTGTCCCCTCTGAAGGCCACCCTGTCACCCCGACTGTGCTGGGAAGGAGCACGGAGGAACTAATGGCTCCATGTCCCGCTGGCAATGCCCTGAGTGTGTGCTGCTGTGCTCCTTCCTGCATGTGAAGTGATTTTACGGTGGCAGTGAAATGCCATTTAACTGTACCTGCTTTCAGGTAGCAGGTAAAGCAAAATAGCTCCAAAATACTCTCCTTTTTCAGATAAATATTACAAATACTACCACGTACAGTTATTTTCTGGGGACTCTTTTTCAGTGTTGGAGTCCAGGGCTGTTTAGAGTATTAGTCCAGACGTCTCCGCACTTTTGGAGATGAAATCTTTTTGCCCCCACATATGATGATGGATGAGACTATTAACAAAAAAAAAAGTAATAGTGAAAAGTTGAATCACTGACTCCTCCTGTGTCTCATGGGGCTTGTGGCTATTCTAGCTCAGGGCCTTAGATATTGGTCTGTCAAGGTGACAAGATTTGTCACGACATTTGCAATAAAATGAAACATTGCAGGATGTTCTTGATGCTCTTTCCAAAGCCATCCAAGTGGCTTGAATTCCTTTCATCTCTGGCATTTTATTCTGTTTTTTTAATTCACAAATGTATTTGGTGTGAGGGGAAATGACTAGATACCTTGGGTAGCTCACTGTAAGGCTTGAGGGAAGGTCTGATCCCCAAGCAGTGTAGCTCTGTTGGAAAAACACCTTCTTGCAAATGGGACTGTCTCTCAGTAAAGCTGCGTTCCCTCGGCGCAGCTAATCACCGTACTGCTCTGAAGCATGGGGTGGCCCCACCTTCGTGGGGAGCACCATGCTGCTCCTGCGCTCCGATGGTGGGTGGCCTGGCAGCTGAAGGGAGGCAGCTCCATGGTTGGAGTGGGGCTGGACTGCACTCTCGGGTGCTGGGGGTTCCCGTGACACAGCTTTCTGTCTCCCTGATGCTCAGCCCTGCAGACATCTCACCATCTCCACTGGGACCTCTGGGCTTTATCAAGCCTGTACAGCTCTGCGTGCAAGCTCCGGGCCCCGGGTGGTGGGAGCAGCCGGGTGGCCTTCCTTGCTGTCCCCTCTCCTGCTCCTGTACAAGCTTCCTCTAGGATTGGTGGCTTATTGATGTGTAGGATGTTCTGCTGCTGAAAGAAACCCTCCGTGTAGGATGACTGTGGACAAGTCTGCTCCAGGAGAGACTGAGTAAGCTTGTTAGGTCCCCATGGAAGTTATTCACTGCCATTTGGGAGCCTGCCCGGCTTTCCAAGGGAAACAAGCCTTATGTAATTATGCTTTGGCTTTTTGGAGAGTTCTTATCATGTAACCTTTGAACACATTGGCCAGTTTCAGCTGAGTCTGGGGAGTGGAGAGGGCTCGAATGTTTGTAGAAATGGGTGGCCGAATAGATGCGATCAGCGTCACCATGAAGGGGAAGATGGCAGCACGAGTGTGGCTCTGTCCCAGGCACACACGCATGGGTGGTCAAGCTCCGGTGAGTTGGCATCTCGGAGCAGTTCAATGAGCTTGCAGGTATGGCTGATTTGGAGGAATACCCTGTGCTGCATGCTGCCCAATGCCCCGACCACGGCACGTTCCTGTCGGTGCACGCTACCACCGTGTCTGACATCAGTCCAAGGGTATTCAAGGAATTCAAGGTAATGCTCCCCCATCAAGGTCACAGAAAAGAAATGTTTACGTCTGTAACTATTATAATTTTTTTTACCTTTTAACATTTTAAAAAAAAGAGGTACACGCAAGCCTGAGGTGTCACAGACACCGTGACTCCCTGGGAGTGAACGTCTGACTGCCGCTGGGCCCTGTGCCTGTTGTTGTTTATAAGCCTCTTGAACTATTCTTGCTACCCTTGGTGGCCGCGGAGCCCCAGGAGTGATTTTACAGCCTGGCTCTTACTCCAGGGCCATTGGTGATCCTATATGCGTTACCTTTGATCACATGCTGTCCTGTCAGATTTTGCTGTGATGCAAGTCATCATGACTGCATGACTGTAACATGGCCCCAATTAAAGTCAGTTGTACACTTTTTATTTCAAGGTACTTGGGAAATGTTCCCTGGAACACTGTAAATCAAAGGTTAATTACTTTTAAAAAAATATTAGTCCTATATCAAACCTCTGGGTAAACCCCTTACGGTTCGTAATCTAATTTCAGTAAACGGATCAAGAGAACATGGGTTTCAAGACTGAGCTGGAAAGCACTCTGGCATTCAGAGGTGCTTTCCATGACTTGTGCAAAGGTCCAGCCGCCCTCCTGGTGCACTTCCCAGCTCTGCCCTTCCAAGAGAAGGGGCACCTGAGACTCGAGCCCTTCCCATTTCTTTTTGGAAGGGCAACATGTCCTCTCTCTTCCTCTTTTTTTTTCAGTCCATTCTTGGTGGTGCTGGTGGGCCTGCAGACCCATGGGCTCATCCTTGCTCAGTCTCTCAGCTCTACACTAGATGTTGGAAATGAAGAGGTGATTTCTCTGGTTTATTGTTACTGCTGAGAGAGAGGGAGATAAAACTGATGCCTCATTTATTTACATTAAAATAAGAATCAGACTGGGACCCAGCTGCAGGAACAGAGAACTCAGCCTCGATGCCAAACGCGCACGTATTTCTGCCATACAGTTTGTACATAAAATTGAAACAATGGAGGGAAATATCTTTTATCCTAGTTTTCATTTTTATTTTAAAGCTAGGCAATGTGAACTCTACAATTTACCACGCCACGAAGCGCGCAGTCCTTTCCAGCGTATTACACAATGTGACAGGTTTATTACGCAGCCCTTCCCGTTGTGAAGAGAGATAGCTTTGCTCCCATAAAGAAGATGGTCTTGCTTGCGCTGCGTGGATGGGGTTTGTTCTGTGGGTTTATGGCACATTTGAAGCCCTGAGAGCATCTTGCTCGTCCAAATGACAAGTGCACTGTTTTGGCCCCAATTTAGGAAAGTAATTAGTGCCTGTTCTCACTCATTGGAATTAAAGCAGAAGGATCAATATAATGATTGTGTATTTTATGCAGTGGAAAAACACTTATTAGAGTGGCTGTTTTTGCGCTGTGTTATTACCCCTCTCCTTTGTGTCATATTTTGATGGATTTGCCTTAATTTCAGTTGTAATTTTCTTGGGTCAGGAGCGTTATCTCTATTGGCTGCGATGTGCCATTTGCCCTAATGGCAGTATATTAAAAAATAAAAAATAATTTACCTCTGTGTACTGTAGAGCAATCTGGGGGTGAGCAAGGGGACAAAGGGACCCACCATGGGACATAGGTTCTCATGTGATATTTGTAACCAGCTAGGGAGGGAAGAAATGTCCCACTCCTTTGGAGTCCTGGTTTGCACACTGTGTCCAGAACCGAACACTTGTTTGACACCAGAGCTCTACGACAAATGCGTAGTGGGGTTTGCACTGGAGCAGATGGAAACTTTCTCTAAGCATAATAGAGCAGCAGCCTCATCTACACATGTGCAGAATAGTTCATCAAAGACTATTTGCATGTGGGGGACAGTTTCCCCTGTCTATGACTTGCTTCTAGATCGCTGGCTCCTCTCCAGTTAGCTCCTGGTTCAGAGGCTTCTGCTTAGCTAGGAGAGGAGGGACAGACTACTGGGAACGTTTAGGTCCTGGAAAGAGCCTGGAAAATGGTTGGAAGGACGATCAGTGGGCATGTCTGTGCATGCGACTCCTGTAAGGAAGACAGTAAGGGTTCTTCACACCTCTGTCTTCAGAGGGCATCAGTTTGCCCAGGCAGAGATGCGTATCCTTTGGGATGGAGAGCAGTGTGCTGGACTCCCTGGGAGCTCTCTTTTGTGGAGCTGTCTGGGATCTGGTGGGAATCTGTTTTCCATTTCAGGTAGTAGGGGTGAGTCACCTTTTTCAGTAGTGAGGAAAGGAAGGAGGATCTCAAGGGAATCAGCCATGTGTAAAGCTAGAGCTGTCTGTGTGGAGTGCTGTGCTTTTCTTATCCCTCTTGGATGTATTTTTTTCTAAAATTTGACACTTTCTTACCTCTGCAAAAACCTAATAATATAAAACATCTCTTTACAATGAGATGCACGAAACAGCCCAGGGTAGTGTCTGGCTTGTGTTTTGCATCTCCAGGAGACATAAGTCATGGTATGGTCTGAATTCCTGCTAAGTCCTCTGCCAAAACTCAGGGAGAAGTGAATGGGTGAAAGAGTATGTTTGAGGGCTCAGCAGCCTCTCTACGGGGACAGTAACAACATGACAGTAGTAATTATACACTTAAAAAACCCATCCCTTTCTTTCTTTCTGCAGGCAGTTGGCCAAAAGTCTTGGGCAGGCCGGGGAGATTGAGCCGGAAACGGAAGGGATCCTGACGGAGTACGGTGTGGATTTCTCTGACTTTCCTCCCGAAGCCCTGGAATGTCTTCCCCAGAGCCTGCCCTGGGTTATCTCACCGGGAGAGCTGGCCAAAAGAAGAGATTTAAGGTAACGACAAAAAGTGCTGTCTGACACTCCTTCTTGGGTTGGTGCAGGGTTGTGCTATTTTGTTTTGCTTTCATCACACTTTGAAAAGGCATTGACTTTATTACATGTATTGTATTACACGTTACCTGTGCTAGCATGGAAGGAAACTGCTTTTGAAAGTACCTGCAAACCCAGAAGATCAGTTATTTGGAGAAGTATTTTGTAGGCAAAGAGGCTTTTTCTCAAAAGAACTATTCAAAACTGAAAATTTGGTGTTTGGCACCTAATCTGAAAGCTTTATGTTTTTGTCTGGAATGTATTACATATTTTAGTGGTAGTTTTATAGCAGAGATTTTCTAAATGCCTGGCAGATCAAATGATCTTGGACATTGTTATTTTGAAACTTAAGCACAGGTAGAGACTGTCCTGTGTTTTCCTGTCTAGTCTCAACTTTTTTCTCTGTTTTGAAGAACTGGTGTCATGTGGAGTTTATGACAGCTCTTGATCAGGTTAGCAGCTGGCAAATGCAGTCCCTCCCTGCAGCCTGGCAACTCTGTGCTGTCTACCTACCTCACACTAGCCATCCCTGCAACTTAGTGATGTTCCACCAGCTTTCAGGAACTCCATGGTCTGTTGGGTGGTAGACACTCTGACATTGCTGGACTACCCAAAGCTAGTGGATTTGCTATGCTTCAAAGCGTCAGATTTCAGAGATGTCTTTACTAGAAAAGATTTAAAGACAAAAGAAAAGTACTTTGTTTAGAACCTCACTTTGCAATAAAGGAACGTGCAAGAAAGCAAAACAATAAATCCATTATTAAGATCGTATGGCATGTTCCACTCCCACCCTTGTTTATGCTAGAGCATCCTCTCTCAGTTGGCAGATTCATTGCTTTCTTGCATATTGCTGAGGTGAAACAGCACTATGAGCCTGATTCCTCAAGACACTGCACTGATACAAGCACCTGCATATATGTAACAAGCTCCTCTCCCTCTTAGTTTATGTGTGTTATTGGCATGGACATCAGCAATTTGAACGGGTAAGCCGGTAAACTGCAGCCATTTGTATCTGTACCCGGACTCCAGATGTTACTTTGGACCTAATCCTGCACTGTAGCCTGTAACCTCCTTACTGCTTCAGCTTTACTGGATTTCCATTGCCATACAATGGAATAATTCAGAGGAGAATCACGGTCCTGATTGACTAGTGGTAACATTCAGATACCAGATCCAGACTGTAAGCTTCAAGTAGCTTTAAAAAAAAAAGATACTGAATGCTGCAGTTCAGAAGTCACTGGAAAGTGCTTATTTTTATATTCTTGACTACATTTCAGTAGCATTCTCTGTTTCTTCTGACCAAGTTCTTTCAAGCAAATAAAGAGCTTGACTTGTCTCCAGTCAGACAATCAGTTTTGGAAACAAATTCCAAGTGCATTTCTTGCTTTTATTGCTGAATTATTACACTGGGACTTATCAAGGTGATAACAATTTTGCAGTTAAGCCATTTAAATCCCTCTCTGCCCCTTCCCGACCACAGTGCACACTACAAAGTAGATTTCCTTTTGATCCTCTCAAATATAAACATTTAACAGTCAAAGTTTTTAAGACAATTATTTGAGCTTAATTTACTAATCCTTTTAATGTCAACTGCCACACCGCTGACTAACTAGTCTGTGGTCTAAACACATATGGAGATAACATGAGACTTCTAGTTATGGAAAGTAAAATACAGATGAGTCGTCTTTTTTGTTTCCTCACAGCGAGAGGTTTGTCTACCCAGAAACAGATGAGTTTTATTAGTAAATGTAGCGTGAATCGTAGCTGAGTGGAGTCCTGCAGTTGGAGACCTGGCCGCCATCTCTTCTGGTCTCACCCATCAGACCTTGAGAGACTGTTCTTGACAAGTCCCAAGGTAGCTCGGCTTTAACTTGGTATTAAATATTAGCTTTCATATTGTCAGCAATAAGTGCGTTGTGATCTGCAGTGTCGTACAAATAGTGGGTACACACTGGCCCGGGCTGGCGTCCAGAGGAAGACACCTGAACCTGTGTATCTGGTCTGGGTGCACACGGGAGTTGTGCCTTTGTTTTCCAGGGGAGCTCACACCGTGTTCAATGGCACCTGCCTCTGTGAGTGCCCATCTTTGCTGTACTTTGTGCATGTTAATCTGTCAGGCTCCTCAGATTACTGTACAGTACTCTGAGAGTACAATATAAGATAAATTACAGTGAAATAAAGACTCATCTTTTCTCCTGAAACAGCCATGTTAACACTTCTAAATAGTTCATCCTAATTCAGTTTACGCATTGTTCACCTGACTAGAGTAAACACATATTAGAGTTTGGCTTAAAATACTTTCATCTCTAGTAAATCCTCTCCAGTTCTGTAACATAGTGCTGTAAATTTTCTAGTGTCACGCATTAAGCTTTTGGGACTTGGAACTGAGACCCGAGCAAAGTCTTGGGTTTTTGGGTGTTTCCTCTTCCTGAGATAACTTTTCCTTGTCTCCTTTCATCACGGGAAACGACCCTTTCCTCCTCAAAAGGTAACTTCTGCATTCTGCTAACCAGTGTCCCGAGTGTGGTCGGGTCTGTTTGTGAGTCAGTGTATAGAGCACGGAGGTAGAGATTCTGCACTGGAGGCATTTGTGAGTGTAGTTTTAGATGAAAGTGAGACAATGTGTTTCACCAAGCTGCTGAGGCTGGGCAAGAGGAGGGAAGGATATTTTGTCCATGCCATCTTGTAAATATGTTCCTTGATCTTCCTGCAAGTCTTTCAGTTTTACAGGAAGCCTGTTCTTGCCATGCATAGTCTGTTTGGATAGCAACTGTGATCTCACCTACATAGCCTGTGCAGAATTGCTTCCAAGAGGTCTTTTTTTTTTTTCTCATTTCTCCAGTAATGGCACACAAAGAAAGGTTTACATAATATTTTAATATTACTTAAGGCAGAAAAGATCCAAACCTCGTGGATGGCTTTGAAATCTGTTAGCTGATTTAACTCTCTGCTCTGCCACTAGTGCACAGTTTTGCCATGGACATCTGCGTTTTACCTGCATGGGTTTATCTTTTTGTAAAATTAGGCAAGTATTTCACAGGCACTCCCAGCTTACTTGTTTGTAAAGAGCACCAAAAACTTCTAATGAAAAGCACTAGGCAAGTATTAGGTGTTGGCTTTGCATACTGCAGTTGTATTTTATAGAGAGCGTGAAGTTTCATAAAGTATCAGGATAGCGTGGTTGAGGAAATTTCCCTTCCAGAGACTTTAAATGTGATAATACAGATAGGACCAGAGCTCTCATTTTATTATTCAGGTTGACTGGATTTGGTATTTTTTCATTAGAAGTTTGAGAAGTGTTTGGTTTCTGCTTTTAGAGAAACATTGGAGGATTAGTGTCATAGAGACAAATTTTGATGGATGCAAAGTTTCAACCATTTTTCCGGTCTTTTCCAGTGTTTCAACATGTAATTTTCATTTCCTTGTTTGCTTTGCTTTGCACTTAGTGTTTCAATGGTGTGGGACAAAATACAGCCCCTGAACAGAAGAGGGGTCAGGGCAAAGGAGGAAATGCAAATTTCAGAGGTGGGTGCAGGAGACGGGGGCTGGAAGAGGAGGCCATTTGAAGAGGTGTAGCCAGGAATCTAAGAAACCCAAAAGCTATTTCTAAGACTTGTTCCAAATGTTTCTAATTTCATTCATATCTTTTTGTTTCCTTTACTGCTTAACTAGGACAAGAAACTAAAGCCAGGAAAGTCCAATCATAGTGGGAAACAAAAACCTAAATATTGGAGAGAGAAAAAAGGCCGTTCTTTGCAAAGCAGTTCTGCCTTTTGCTTGTCTCCCATTGTTGGTGTTACTGTGGAAAATGTATAACATCACTCTTTTGGAAAGCGCTAGAGCCTGTTCAAGTAGAGATGGTTTATATAGTCTAACATGGAAGAACTTGAGGATATCTATTTCTTTACCATTTGCCTAATAAGTGAGCCTGTTGACCTCCGCTGGACTATTACAAATGTGAAACTTGGCACTCAAAATTGCTTGCTCTAAATTTTCCAGTTGCTTTCTCTTTTTCCATTTGATGTCATCCTGCCAACTAGTGATTTTATTATTATAAACAGGACATTGTATTCACTTTTAAGAAGAAATATGAAGCTGAAGGTAAAATTACAAACTGCAGTTTCTCAGCTGGCAAAATACGAAACAATGAGCTAAAAATACTGAGCAGAGAAAGGGTGCTGTGGCAAGAAACTCTGAAATATCTACAAGATGGATGTGGTCTGAGGAGCAGAAACTGACTTCAACTGAGCAGCTCTGAACTCCTGAGAGTGACCAAATGGTTGAGGTTGGAAGGCACCTCTGGAGATCATCTACTCCAACCCCCTTGCTCAAAGCAGGGTCAACTAGAGCAGGCTGCTCAGGGCTGTGTCCATTTGGGGTCTGGATATCTCCAAAGACGGAGATTCCATCACCCCTCTGAGGAACGTGGCCTGGGGTTCAATCACGCTTACACTAAAAACGTGGGCGTTTTTTACCTTTAAATGGAATCTCCTGTATTTTGTGCCCATTGCCTCTTGTCCTGTTGCTGGATACCACTGAGAAGAATCTGGCTCTGTCTTCTTTACTCCCTACCATCAGGTACATTTTCACATTGATAAGATCTCCCTGCCTGAGCCTTCTCTTCTCGAAGCTGAACAGTCCCAGCTCTCTCAGCCTCTCCTTGTAGGTTGGATGCTCCAATTCCTTAATCATCATTGAGGCCCTTCAGCAAACTTGCACCAGTATGTTGATGTCTTCCTGGTACTGGGGAGCCCAGAACTGGACACAGCACTCCAGCTGTGGTCTCACCAGTGCCAAGTAGAGGGGAAGGATTGAAGGACTGCATCTCTTGACCTGCTGGCCACACTCTTCCTAATGCAGCCCAGAAGGCTGTTGGCCGCCTTTCCTACAATGGCATGTTGTTGGTTCATATTCAACTTGTCCATCAGGACCCCAGGTCCTTTTCTGCCAAGCTGCTTTCCAGCTGGTTGGTCCCCAGCCTGTGCTGGTGCACAGGGTTATTCCTCCCCATGTGCAGGACTTCGCTTTTCCCTTTGAGCTTCATGAGATTCCCATCAGCCCATTTCTCTGCCGAGGTCCCTCTGAATCGCAGCATAACTGTCCATTCCTCCCACGAGGCTACAAGGCCTGGAGGGCATCGGACCAGGGGACAGCAAGGATCCACTGCATTGGCAGGAGACAATTAATGCTCACTTGCTTCCTTTGCAGGGCAGAGTTAATGAACTTTGCTCTTGCAGGCAAAGAGCTCTAATGCAACGAAGCTTTCAGTTAAAATTTGGATCTTGGTATTTTAGCATGTGACCTCAATTGCAGCTGAGCTAAAGCTATCCAAGTTATTGAAGGCTAAATAGTGATTTTGGCTGCCCATTCAGAAATGTAACATCCTTCCTTTGGTTGATAAGAAGAGTGGAGGTGCTCTGCTGTGTCTTTGTGTCCACTGTGGAGGGAAGCTCTGTAGCACTGTTTGTAACTGGAAGGCGCTGGCAGCAGGACAGTACCTGCACTGCAGTTCTGCCCACTGTTTATTTATTTCTTGAGGAGTGTTACAGCTGGTAACAGGGATTAGCAGTACTTATAGTAAAGGTTTGACAGCATGCTCTTTGATGTAGATGCCCGAGGAGATTATTGGCTGATAAAATTAGAGGTGATGGTAAAAATGGCAGCCTTGAGCAGCACAAGGGGTGTTGGAGGAAAGGAGTCAGCCTCTGAAACAGATGTCTTTTCAAGGCAGGTGGACGACTTTTGTTAGAAATGAGTGCAAGTCAGATAAAACATCATTAAACAGCTTGTTTCCTGGAGATTTTCCACTACAAAAAGCTAGTGTTAAGTAGAGCAAGACTTACTCAGCTATAATAGGATATGTAAAAATGCTCTGGTTTCTGATGGAAACTGAGAAATGACTTGTTTAGCAAACGTATAAGCAACATTGCCACAGACCTGACTGTTATCTTGGCGTGGAGTGGAGGCACAAACAGGGCCAGATTATGATCTCTGCCCTCTCACTGAGCTGTTCTGTGACTGATTTAATGCTCTCCATAGGGAGATACAAGGCATACAAAGGATTACTCAGTGGTGTCTAAGGATATCAGATCCAGTCCCTCTCTAACAGGATTGATTCCAGAAGATGGTGATGATGGCTATACCTGCTCTGGGTGGTACTGCTGTCCAGGCAGTCTGGGGAACGTTACCCTTCTTGGGTTGGTGAGGAGAGCACGCATTAGCTCCATCCTCACCCATTAGCTGAGTAAGTAAAACTGTATAAATATGGTGCTGCTGTCAGAGTGATGCGATTCAGCTCCTTGCTTCTGGTTGGCTTCTTCAAGTCCTCCTCTCTGTTTTCATAACATTTTCTACTACACTATAGCTACAGCAATTGTGGTGACGCTGTTTTGTACAAAATGATGCATGGTCTTTGCTCTCAGATGCTGTTGTTACCAGTGGCTGGTGTACATAGACACACTGGCAACTTCACTGGTGTTTTTCCTTACAGGAAGGCACATGTGGACATTGGAAGTGCAGCTTCAAGCGGAATTGGTGGTATGTAGTTGGACAGGATTATGGCGTTCTGATCTTGTAGGCCATCAAAACTAAGCTTGCTTAGTTAAGAATCTGTTTAGTTGTGGAAAACAGTAATAACTTTTGCAACTAGGTTGTTATACATACAGTCTTGTTCCTGCCTGGCTGCCTGTTTTATGGAGAGAAATGGAGAGAATAACAGAGGACGATGAGGATAAAATCTTAAATCAGTTTGAGAACATGTCCATTTCTTACTGGATTCCACTGGATCGCAAGGTGGGCTTTTGACGAGCAGAAGAAAGTACCCTATCCTCTCATGTTTATATATGTTAAGTGGCCCAGTTCAGGTGTTTCAAATACTGCCACTTTCCTTGATATCACGGTGCTTTTCTGGTGCCCTTCTCTCGCTACAGGTCAGATAGCACGGGGGTAGATAGGAGATGAAGGATCCAAGTCCTGGTGTCAACCCAGGTATCTGTCTCTGATGCAGTAGATGAAGAAACCCAGAACTTCCTCAGTAGATGAGGCAGTATATCCCCGCTGTGGTATTTCAGGGCTGATCACTGATCACTAGGACAGGCTGGTCATTACAAGGAACAATATTTTCCTCGTGGCTCCATTCTGATGGAGTGGTCTGAAGCATGCTTTGACCTGTCCATCTGCCCTGAAGTTTTTGGGTGATTGGATCCTTGTTCCCAGGTTATTCTCAGATCCTCGCTCTCTAAAAAGAAAAAAAGAAAAATCACGATATAGATGGCACACATGCAGGTGTATGAGGCAGGGTTGTACTGGAGGTATCACAGCATGGATTAGAAGTGGGGCAGTCCGGAAAAGACTAACAAAAATAATCTGGGAGATGAGGGATTGATTTAGAAGGAAGGATTAACTGTTCAATATGCATTTGCCAACACTGAAACTAGAAGTTTGTGAAAGATATAGTAGTTGATAGTTAAAATATGTGGACCAAAATGAATCAATGAGAATCATTTAAGGTGGCGGGAGGATAGAAAGGGGTGTTGTGAGGACAAGTAAGGTAAAACAAAGAGGAAACCTTTCCTGTCCAACCTAAAATACTCTGTAGCTTAGACTGCTAAAGAAAGTATTGGAAAATCCATCACTAAAGATGCTTAATACTATACTGGAGAAAGCCCTTGCAAATGTATTGTCATGAGTAGTCCAGCTCTGACCTATGGGGGTTGGATGACCTAATG
This sequence comes from Gymnogyps californianus, assembly GCF_018139145.2. Lineage (NCBI taxonomy): Eukaryota > Metazoa > Chordata > Aves > Accipitriformes > Cathartidae > Gymnogyps > Gymnogyps californianus. The sequence continues at coordinate 18,508,752 of NC_059480.1, forward strand.
TCTCTTCCATTTCTAGCTCTGTGCATCTATGATTAAAGTAGTTTATATAATGCAAGTGCATTTTCAATTACACTCCACCTTCTTGCGTGGGATAGTGGTGGTGCAGAGACCTCATTATATTTGTGGCACAATTACAGCATGACTTGTAGGAAATACTGCTGGTACTTGGTCTCTCAGAGGATCTGATCTCATTTATATATATGTTGGCTTTTCAAGCCTTTTAGGTATGTTACAAGACTGCAGTGCTCTTTTTTCCGTCTTCCTCCTTACTTGGAGGCCATAAATATATAGAAGGAATAATTGATTCTGGTTCGGCAATCCAATGAGCAGTCCTTGGTGAAAATGTAAATGTTTATTGTTGTAGATGTGTAATACATCAGGATTCATTGTCAGCTGCTCTCTTGGACCAAGGTCTGTTTTCTGAACCAGAACAGGACATTAGCTAAAACATAAACACAGAGAAATTAAGAAGAACACTACTGACTTGATGTAGAAAGTTGGGCTTTCAGTGCATTTTATGCTGTGCTGGATTTTTGTGGGGCTTATAACAATTAGTGTTTGGAGGGGGCAGTTTTTGCTTGCAATTATTTCATAATTTCATTTCATTTTGAAATTTATGCACCATGCAAAAAGAGTTTTGTGATGTGTCAAGTGTCTTTGTCGTTGTGTTACAGGGCATTCAGAGTGCCGTCAGAGATTTGTCAGGGTACTTCTGTTGCATGGATATTTTTTTAATATATTCCTTTTAAGAATCTGTCTTGGAAGGAGCCACTCTGGGGTTTTAACTAAAATTTGCCAGCATCAAGTGTGACAAATGTGGTAGACACTACACGTAATGGATGTCTTTAGGAGTGGGATGTTGAAGTCTCTAAAATGTTCAAGCACTGATTGTACTCTGAAATTTCTCCCTGAGAAAGAGTACTTCATCCCAGTTTGAGTGATGAACGTCAGTGGAATTGGTCCCATGCTTATTGGCACTTTATAACAAACCTGCGCAGCCACCATGGTCGAGCTGGGTTTACTTGTGATTGAAGAATGAGATTGATTTTTGTGGTTGCCATAACAATTGGACTGTTGTGTGAAAAAATGTTAGTAGCGTTCACTGGAGTGAGTTGACAGCTGTAGGATGCCTGTTCCCAAATTAAAACAACTGTTTCCAGCTCTGAGAAATGATGTCTGTTTAACTTTTGCGAGATGGAGCTCAGCAGGGTCTTAGAAATGACCTGAAGAGCTTAAAGATTCTAAAAGTGCCTTTGCTGTGCTTAATTTTAAAATGCCAGCTTTGAGCTGGAGTTAATAAGGGTAAACCAGGAGGCTGAGCTTTCACTCCCACCAGGCTATTGTATGTACTCACAAAGTGGAGAGAACAGGACAATCTACGGAGTCCCTAGAAGAATGTAAATGCGTTGCAAGTGTCTAGACATGCAGTCACTCGTACTGTAAATGTTTTAGCACTGACATACGCAAGTTTGAAGAAGGCTTGCACTGCCTAAACTTTAATAAACAAAATGATGGTCATTACTGTCTCACCTCCAGCTGCAGCAGTCTGGCCTTTGGAAATAGGCTAACGCTTCTGCAAAAGATTCAGCTTGGTCCTTCAGGAGCTGTTGGATGACTGGAGGGACTGTGGGCTGTGAGCGCTGAGCCTGGGGCAGGGCAGGATGGTCAGCATGTGGGTAGCCACTGAGCTGCTTGAATCTTCAGTCGTGCAGTGTTTGTGTGCTGGGAATTCACAGGCCACCTTTTCCAGGCTAGTGGGTGCTGTGGCTTCTGGTCTGTTCTTTGTTCTCTTTTGTAGTTGTTTTGGACGTATTGGTTTTCATGAATGACCAGTAAACATTGCAGGAGACTGCTTCAGTCTAAAAGTTGCCCTTGGGAGAGAGTCAGGATGGGGAGGTAAATAAGGTAATTAAGTCCGGGCACCTTAATTCTATCAGCTTCCTGAGAAGGGGAAGTGGAGAGGGAGGTGCTGATCTCTTCTACCTGGTATCCAGTGATAGGACACATGGGAACGGTTCAAAGCTGCACCAGGAGAAGTTTAGACTGGACATTTGGAAGCATTTCTTTACTGAGAGGGTGGTCAAACACTGGAACAGGCTTCCTAGAGAGGTGGTTGATGCCCCAAGCCTGTCAGTGTTTAAGAGGCATTTGAACAATGCCCTTAACATGCTTTAACTTGGTCAGCCCTGAATTGGTCAGGCAGTTGGACTAGATGATCGTTGTTGGTCCTTTTCAACTGAAATAGTCCTATTCTAGTCTATCTAAGCTCCTATGTCTGGGTTTCCTGTTGGGAGACCTTTGGTGGTTCCCTCCTCAGCCCCTTCCTTAGGTGCTCTGGTTTGCTTGCAGAGGCGCCCAGCTCTCTCTTTCTGTCTTGTGAGACTTGGCAGTCTGAATTCTGCCCACAGCCTCAGCCCTGAACAGTCCAAGTTCAGGCAAATGGCAAAGTTGGGGCTTCAGTCAGAGTGTGGTGGCTGCCGCCAGGGCCAGGAGGGGTGGTGATCTGTGGCACGCAGGAGCGTGGACACAGTTAGGCTACCCAGCTGACTTGTGCTCACGGTGCCTGGGATGTCCTTCCTCCATCCTCTGCTTTCCCTGGTTCCTGAATAGCTGGTTCATACTTGCTTCTTTAGGACTCTGCCTCCCATGAATGGTCACTTCAGCTGGTAAGGACAAAATCTTGCTTCCTCGAGGGTTTTCTGATGCTCTAGTGGGTACATGCAGTTCTCTGAACTGTTCTTTCACGGTTGTTGGCATTTGTTAGAGTGGTGAAAATCAGGGCTCTGTGTCTCCACTGGCGAGTTGACTCATCTACGTGCTGCTGGCTGGGAAGGCCATCCAGTTGTGTTAGGAGGATCTGCATGGCTGCAGGGTGCTGCTTTATCTACTGTGTACAAACTGGTACTTTTCTCCATTAGCAGCACCAAGCTGCTTTTACAGAAAATCACACTGTAACACCCAAACTTTGCCCAACAACTGGCCATGCCAGAAACCTTGCCTCTAATACAGCCTGAGCCCATGGCTTACAAATGCAATGCTTCGTCTTGATCCAAGTAGCCTTCCACTTGAGTGAAGATGGAGCCCTGACCACTGGGACTTGTAATCTCCTTGTGTCGTAGGTGTTTGTATTTTATGGCTAAACTAACTGATACGTTGAATTCTGAACAGTTTAGCTGGCAAAAATTGATATATTGTACCAAACCTTGCAGCACCAACTGTACAGTATTTTCTCTGCTGATTCTTGTGAATACCTTTGCGTAGATGTAGGTATTTGCACAAAGAAAAACAAACTGCTGTTGCAGTCCTGTGATCTGTGAACGTTTTAATTACCATGACGGTAATTCCAGCTCACCAACAGACTACTTATCTTACCTCTACTGCTGCACTAGCCATTTATTTTAGGTCCTATTAAAGGTAAAAAGACTAACTGCTCTGCAGATATGCTTGTCCGCTTTAATTAGTCTTCCTTAAGCTGTGCAAAGAGAAACTGCACTTAATTAGCTTTCTTTAAATTAGGATTGATATACCAGCCTGTATATGTTGATGCTGTCGTTACTGTCTAATAAACTAAGTGCTCTATTCTGCAATTTTTTTTCCCAGGTGGTTGATTTGCAAGATGGCAGACAGAGCCAGCGTGTGAGCTTTGGCTTTAGCAGTGCTCTTGTCGCTGCCTCAGGGCTAGAGGTGGCTGGGTCAGCGCTCCCAGGCGCTGCCTGGAGCTGGCAGGGTCTGGGCAGTCTGTGTGACACGTGCTTTCCTGACTCTTGCTTGCAGCTCCATCACGCTCAGTGCAAGCCGTTCCCCTGGTCCTCCAAAACTCTTGCAGGCATTGCCTCGCTCCGGTGCACGAAACCTGTGGCCACGAGGAGGAGGGAGAAAAGATTTTATTCTTCCATTGACAGAAACTCCATGCCAGACAAGTCCACCTCTGCAAACCTGCATTAAACATATGTTTTGGACAAAGAGGCTCCTGTAAAAAGTGGAAGTTTCCACACTGAAATGTTTGTTTTCGATCAGTGCTGGGGGTTTCTTAAAGGCACATGTTTATCTCTAGTCCTTTCCAGCATGAAGACCAGAAAATCTCTTAACTCTCTGTATGTCTCTATCTCCTAAACCAGTTTCCTTTAACTAACCAAGTTGTGTGTATGTTGGAACGAGTGGACTTGGAACATCTCATTACTTTTACAAAGTATGTTTTGACAATTTGAAATGAATAAAACAGATTTTTATTAAGTGTAATGACAATGAGAGATGGCTCCTTCGGGGCTTTTAAAGAAGAGGGAGAGGGGGATGATCAAGCTCCTTAACCCACAAGGTCACCTTGGCAGCCCTCCAGAAGCTGGAGGCAGCTGCCAGTTTGTATTTACCTGTGGTCAATGCAAATGTGCATGCATGTAGCCGGGCTATTTGCTTGTACTTAAGCAACGTCTTTGTTAGCAGGTGCATAAAAAGTACTGTTGCCTTGAGGTTTAGTCGTACAGCCCACTGCAGGTTGGCTTTGTTATCGGTTACGGTCAGAAATGCGGTCTGATCTCTCCGAGATCCCTTGTGCCACAGCCTTTGGGGTATTGTACAGCCAGATGGTATGGTCAGGGCAGGAATTTGAACGGCTCCTTCCTCTTTGCGGGGCGGACTTGCCACATAGCTGGGAGCAATGTTATTTCTTCACCCAGATGTTTTTTGTCAGCTGCCTCCAGCGTCCTCCCTGGGGGTTTGTACAGGAGGGGCTGGCGCAGGTGCCAAGGGAGGGACAGCTTGCAGAGCAGCGGGCAGGCTGCGCTGCCCACACCTAGCCTTTCCTCCCCTTGCTTTTCATTGCCTTGTGCCGATTCTCTCCGGGACAAGCAGCAGCTCTCTGCAGTGTGCTGGAGATAAAAGGTGATACTGGTAGGGCTGGAGGAAAAGCAGAAGGAGATAGCTGAGAACATGCCTTCCTCGGAGACCTTGCCCTGGAGGTGCACGTGTGCGGGGTGCTGCCCTCGGGCTCAGCGCTGCAGTCCCATCACTCCTTGGATTGTTTTCTTTCCCACATGCCAGCCCCAGTTCCTATAGCCATCTGAAACTTCTCCAGTAATAAAAACTGAAAACCAGAAATATAATTCATCACACTTAATAATGTAGTTACTGGTGAGCGGAATTCGCTTAGAAAACTTCAGCGAGGTGTGCTCCTGTGTGCCAGGATTATCTCACTGCTATGAACTTTGAGCTCTGCTTGCAGATCGGCTTCTCTTGTCCCATTGACTACCTGGCCGTTGACTCTGCAACGCTTCTGCAGAGTCCTTATGCCAGGGAGTATCATTCCCTGTGTTACTTGCTCAGTGACTTTCTTACCTCACCTTGCAATCTGTGCCCAGAATAAACTGCCTGTGACAAGCTACAAGTCCAAGTCCCTTGAGTAGTTCTAAAGGAGAAGCGGATCTGAGCCTGGTGGTAAAACATATCCCAGCTGTGCTGCACGTAGAAATGCTGGTGAGAAATGCTAAATCAGTATTTGTCTGGACCCCTCTTCAGCTTTGCATCTGTGAGTTTAAGTATCTCACACGGTGAGCTGTGTCTGTGCCTGCAGTTTGCATGCTAAGAGGCTGCTCGGAGCCTGGCCAGCGCGTCCCGAAGGGCAGCAGGCTGTGCACAAAGCGCTGCCCAGGGAGGCTGGAGCTGCCCTGCCGGCCCCGCAGGTTTGGGCTCTCTGAACTGGGGCCACCGCTGACCTCTGCAGTAGATTTGACTGGCCAAATACATCTCAGCAAAGCAGCCCGTTAGTTGCTACCATTGTATAAATGAGTTCAGAATTTGGCACCCGCGTATTTATGCTCGCTTCTTTCCAGGGCAGACTGCAAATATGCACTTCGTTGAAACCAATCTGCTAATTTTTAAACTGCCTGGAGCTACGATTCGCAATGGGTGGCAGATGCTTGTGGTTGCAGGCCCTGAACATCTGGGATAAACTATCTATTCCCCTGATACAGGAACCCACATTCTCTTTGAAGAAGCTCTTAAACCTTTTTCTTGCTCACTTGTCAGATAAAGCAAGCTGTTAGTGTCCATTCAGTGCTGTTTGCTCTTTTAAATGAAATAAAGGAAGATTTACTAGATGTGGCTGGGGGGGAGTCACAGTGCCAGGATGCTGTTGCCGTTATACCCTGTGCGTTAGTGGGACCTGGTGTATCAATACGTGCAGGTTGGCACACATGCATGCCCCCATACTGCTTGTAGTATAGGTGTCTGTGTATCTGCATATGCACGGCTCCCTAAAGAAAGTTGCACAGTACCTTGAAGTGGAGGTATCCTGAAATTCCATCCTTAGGTGGAATTTTAAGGAATATATATTTATGGATGTAAGGTTGTTTGCAAGCCTTTAAAAATTGGTTGATTCCTAGTGCTGGGTAGCTAGGCAGCAACAGATCAAAGTCCTGGTGTAGTTGAAAAGATTTTATATCTTTCAGTGTCACAGTCTCTAATTTGTTTAGATGCGTGCGAAGGATCAGAAACTAACGTGCATCTGGGGATTAAGGCAGCTTTGCTATCCAATCTGAAAGCTAGCATATTCTAAAAGATTTTCAAAGTCTCGGAAGGCAGTGAAGTGCTTTACTGATTTTTATGTCTTTGAAAATCTCTATTTAGTGTGCCTGGTGGAATTGTATAAATACATACTGCCAGCTGTCTGACACCAACAGACACCACCCAGAGCATTTAAGTACTGAAGTGGTAGGCCTGTGAAGATAGAGACATTGCTCTCACTGTGCGAGCACCCATGCAAAAAGACTAAGACTTGCTAATTCCACGTGACACTTGCTCCTTTAGAAGTTCGCTGTAATTTTTCCCCTCCCACCCCAGGAGTATACCGGTGGTTATGCTGTAAGAAAAATAATATGTGTTTTCATTATACATCTCTAGAAGGGAGTTGCTATCATGATATGCGTTTTTCTGTGGCAAAGAGAAAAGAAGAAAAGAAGCGGTCTGATCTCTTCCTTGGCAGCCTCAGCCTATACCATTGTGCTTGGGGATCTTTTAACTAGGGAGGGGCGGAACTTACTCTGAAGGTTAAGATGAAAGCAAAATAAACCAGCAAACCCATTCCTTTACTGTCTTCACTGCTCTTCAGCTCCAGTCCCGCATTCCACACATTGCTTGGGTGAACCCTGCTGTAGTCCAGGGGCCCTGGGCAAGAAGTTGCTGTAGGGCAGCCCAGGATGAAGGGAGGCCCTGAAGCAGGAGTTTAGGAAGTTTTATTTGTTGAATGCTTCAGGTTTTGGGTCTTGCTGGTGCCAGGCTCTGCTCTATTAAAACATGATTCCTGAGTCAGATGCTCTATTTTGTCTCATCTACGTGGCCCTAGAGCACATCTGTGGTCCATCTTGGTATGTTCCCGCTGTTTCTGCCACCCACCGCTATGGCACATACGTATGTAAGCCTTCCAGGGCAGGGCTGCATATTCCAGGTACCACCTAGTACAGCATATGTGAAAGGGCGTTCAGCTTTTCCTAAGCACCAAGTTGATTTGCTAGATCTAATTAGCTGATTTGGAGTTCTTTCTTTCTGTAACTTTCATAGTGTTTCCTGTTGAACCTGCTTTTCCCTTTGGTGCGTAATAGGCAATGTGGATGTTATAAAGTACTGCACCTCTTGGGTGTCTTTATTGAGAGCAAAACTCTCAGTCAATTTTGTTACCATTCAGCTTGGTTTGTAAATGTTTCACTGCCTCTGCTCTTTGCTAGCTGTGCTCGTGGAGTTTCAGATGCTGCGATATCTACTTTTATGCATTGGGTTGGTGGTTATTTGTGTTCCATTTAGCTTTGCAATTAGGAACAATCTATTTTTACTCTAGCTGCAAGGCATCAAGACTTTTTCCTGCTTGTTTCTTTGGAGTGAACTTGATGGGCTAAATTGTTTAGTTTTTGTGGAGGAAAATCAGTAATGAGATGAAAGCTGTTAAGAGCAAGCAGTTAAACCAAAAAGAAAAATGAAAGAAAACCCAAGGAGATTCACTTGTCTAAAACCGTTTGGGTTTTTTTAGATTAGATTTAGACTTTCAGATTAGATTGGAAGATGTTTCAACAGAGTCTTCTGAAAACATGGTTGTTGTTGTCTGGGTGTCTCTGATGGTCTCTGTGTTTTGATATGTTCTTCATGACTGGAAGATAAATTTTCCTTTTCTTCTTTTCTCCTTGGATAGGAAAGAATGCATTTTCACCATCGACCCATCAACTGCCAAAGATCTTGATGATGCTTTGTCCTGTAAACAACTCCCTGACGGTATGAGATATATTTTACAAAATACTTCTCAGTGTTTATAGTCAGCCGTTGACACGTTCGTATATATAATTTGTCATGAAGTATTCTTTACCAAATATGAGTAGAGTAATAAACTAGTTTTTCTCTTGTTGTTTTAATTGCCTGTTTTCAGAAATCACAGAGCAGATATCTTCAAGCTGCACTCTGAAGTAGTCTTCGTGTCAGGAAATGCAGAACCATAGTGTTTTGCATAATCAGAGCTGTAATTTGATTTGAGCAGATCTCAGCTGTCTCCTGTCATTACGGGAGTTACAGCTGAATAGCTAATATGCCACTCTTGCAGACTGAAGTCTACTGAAACTTTGACCTTGAATACGCAGTCCCTGGATAAAGGAATCCAGTTTTTTGAAGGTCACTGGCTGAATTGCTTTTTGGTGTTTATGGGATGCTGGGAATTGTCAGATGAGCAGAGTGTGCCTTATAAGTTGTGTAATTCTTCTCGTTACCTTTTAAGCTTTCTGTTCTGCCTTATTTGTACTTTTAGTATGCCGTAAGCCAACAGAACAGAAAGTAAAGCTCCAGAAGCCAAATCTTGATGATTCTGACTTAAGGAACTTCCCTCTTGTAAGGTTCCTTTGCCATCCAAGTTCTGCTCATTTAGTTTGATGAAATCCAGTAACAGGCTTGGTTAGAAATATTGCATGATTTGATTAGCCTATCTACCACTAATAAAGAAGATGAAGTGATTTTTTTTGTGTGTGTGTGTTTAGTTTTTGTTGCTCTTGTTAGTCATCGCAGTATGATGATATCAAAGACATCATTCCCTTTTTTTGGGTTGATTTCGTTCTGTGCAATGTGGCCAATGAATTGTCATGTCATTTAGACCGAGGTACAGAATAGTATTACAGGGCTATAAAACTGATAAAAAAATCAGAGATGAAAGAAAATTTGAGGCCAATAAAATTAATTATACTGTATCATAGCAGTTTTGAGGCAAGATTAAGGAAAAATTGCTGTTCTATTTCACAGAAAATTTAAACAGTCTTCTTGAGAGATCATAAGCTGAACTCTGTTCTCCATCTTTCCACTTTGTCATCTGAATTACTGTAGATTTATGACAGCGTTGTGATCCCACAGCCCCTCAGATCTAAGGTGCTGAAACTCCGGCTTCTGAGCCTTTACTGCTCACATAGTGCATGGGTTTTAGATGCTGCAGTAAACCATTCACGGAGGTGGTTTGTGGTGCATACATCTGCATTTTTCTCTTATCAATAGGCCATTTGGAGAAAGCGTTCAAGGAAAATATCTGTTTGAACAAGAATTCTTCTTTCCCAGAAAGTCTGCAAAGCCATTGCAGGGCTGTCAGTCATGCTTGGGACTTGTTGATACATCTTCTGATGAGGGATGTGGCCGCACTTTGAAGTCTGCCTTGCCTCTCCAACCCCAACTGCAGAAAATGCTGTATGACGCCTCATGCTTCAATCTATAAGGAAGGAGATGTACCAGTGCAGAAGGGATCCTCTCCTTGTAAGGTCCAGCCAAGAGGGTTCTAGGTGTTACTGGGATGTTACTTGATTGCGGGAGCTCTGTAGCATGACTGCTAAAAATCCCCTTGTGATGCAGAGGTGGGTGGCTGCAGTGCTGCCCCATGCCCTGATCAAGCCTCTTTAGAACAAGTCCTTCTCATGCAATCTGACTGAGAAAAAAAACAAATAGAAATTTTTTTAAAAGTTGCCTTCTGAGTGGAATTCATTCATATGCTTTGCCAGTCTTCCCTGCTTTGTCGCTTTTTGCTCTTCTCTGTACAGGCATGAGGCAGAGGGAGCTGCCTGCATATGGGGGAGAAAGAAAACACTGAAGTCCTCTTGGCCTGATTATTTCTGACTCATCCTTCTCCCAGGGGCTGTGTCAGGCCTGTGCTGGCTTCCTGGAGCCTCCAGATGAAGGTTTTCCCCTGCCCTTCCCTGATCTTCTATGAAGGCTAAGGAATATGTGAAAGGATCATGTCAAAGCCATGCTTTCAGGGATTGTCTTTACCTGTATATAACACAGGAGCAGGCACAGTTCTCTCTCCCAGGAATATCCTGTTATTTCAAAGGTGATCTCTGATGCACTTACCAGAGTGGACAGAGGATGCTTCTGCAGTCAAAGATAATACTTCCTTTTCCCTGGAAAACCAAGCAGTTAGGAAAGAAAGGTAAAATGGATCAGACTGCAGGGTCACTCTGCATAGAGGAGGTTTGCAAAGCTCAGTTTTTCAAATGAAACAAAAGTGGAAGATGCAGGAACCTTTCTCCTCTTTCAGTTCCCCCAAATAAACTTCACCAGTGTGAAGTGTTTTAGAAGAGACATGAAGAAACCAGGAAGAGTAGGGGACAGGGCACGACTGTCTTCCTGAGAGTAAAAGTAAAGATTTGCTTGGCTTGTATCCAAAATTTATAGGATGGGAAATCCAGTGTGGATTTAGTGCTTTCAAAAGTTTCATGTCCTTCTCAGGATCATTGAGCACACTTTCCTTTCCTCCAGATGAGCCTCAGAGGAGAAAATCCAAGAGGCAGATGAGTGAATGCACCCGCTGGTGGCTGTCCCAGCCCGAAGGCCTTTGTTCACCCCCATGTATCATTTTCCATGAACCATTAAGTGGGAGCCTGCTCGCAGCAGCCCTTTGTGTGCCAGATCTCTGCCTTTTGGATGGAGCTGTGCATCCTCCAATGGACTTGTTCCACCCTGGACTCCTCCCAATGAGAAGATGCTCTGAGCTGGAGCCTTCTTTAAAAGCGATCTTATCTGTGCCTGTCCTGGGCATTGTGCACTTTGCTTCTCCTTTCAGCCTCTGATCCGCCATGAGAGTGGTGCCCAAGCTCCATCACAGCACTGCCTCAGCCTTAGGCCAAGGAAAGTCACCCCCTGGAAAAGCCAGTTTTGATGCTGATGAATATCCCAGGGACCAGGGTTTAAACTGGTGTGGAAAGAACCGCCTTGGAAATACCCTTTCTTTTATTTTGAAATCTGTGGTGTTTATTCTGAGGAGACCTTGTGGCTCAGAGGGAAGTACAGACAGGAAACCAGGTTCTGATGGTCTTTGGTGCAGTTATGATCAGTTAGGGAAGGAGCTGAGGAGCTGAGTAGGAGCGAGCGGCATAAAAAGACTGCAGGAAACCCCTCTGCATCCTTTGAGCAGGCATGGCGGCTGGCTGGCCTGCTCAGCGAGGGTCCCCAAGTGGGCAGAGGAAGGAAATGTCAGCATTGTATCTGTGCTGCAATGTTTGTTTAAAATATGAGATATCTCTGAAGCAGAGATGTCCAGTCTGGTAGCTGGAATCATCTCTGTTTTTAAGGCTCCTGATGTCATGCAAGGAGATGCTTGCAGAATCTTTTTAGTGAAGATGAGTAATAAAAGCAACTAAGAACCATACTGATGGACTCTTGTCCATTATCCTCCTAATGTGCTGCTGTTTGGGGCACAAACTTGATCCAGCATTTCATGAACCTTTTGCTCTGCCAACTATGGTTCAGTATTGAAATGCTGAATTCTAAGGGTTAAATTTTTCCAATACTTCCCGATCTGAAGAACCCAATCAAAACATTATTTTGTGAGCCTCCTATAAGGGACATCTGTTTCACATGCAGTTGGCAATATAAGCTATATCCTGTGCCCCTTTCTAAGGTGTAACCTCAGAGATACAGCTGCAGAGCTTGTTGCCCAAGAGACAGGATGCTAGATCCTCAACTAGGGTATGAGCATCACATAGTCTCTGTTCCTAGCAGAAGATAACAGAAATGTGTGTATTTATATTACCTGGCATATGTACTCTTCATTACAGTCCTTGTCTTGCATCCTGATGGGGAATTAGCATTTAGCAATAGTTCCATCAACCTGTTCCTGGGTGGGACTGGGCTCTGTCTAGCTGGGGAGACTCTTCTCTTCAGCTTCCACCACTGGGGACTTCAGCCTTCAGACCTGTCCTTTGCAGTTGGCAGGAAACATCCATCCATCTTGTATCACAAGTTCCTGGGACATTTTCTTGCATGCGAATTGAATCTCTGTGGATTCGTTACTTTTTTGGCCCACTGCGAGCTGATAGTCTTACTCAGTGATTTTCAGCCTGTGGTCTGCTGACTACTATAGCACTATGTAGATTACTATTATAGGCCCATGAAATGTGGCTGGCAAAAACAGGGGTATAAATCCATCAGCATATGTGAAATTTTTTTAAGATATCTGTACTATGACTTAAAATTTTTCAGGAATTTGCAAGTTTAGAAAGGTCCAAAACCAGTGCTGGGAGTCCTTTGGGTTCACTTCTTTGTGTTCACTTGCTTGCAAAGCTACGGCCATTCCCAGCTCTTCGGTGTTAAGGAGAGCCCCTATGGGAACCTCAATCTTGTGCTTAATAGAGCCTCTTGATATGTTTTGGAGGTACCCTGAGGATTTTTGGCTTTAAAAGTTGCTATGCTAGCTGCAATTATTATGAGAAAGAGTTGATTTAGAGGTTAAGAGCTTATCCAGGGCTGGCAAGGCTGCATCTCTCATGAGGGCAAAGTTGTGTTAAGAGTTAACACAGCTTTTATTCCAAATGTAAACGTGGTTACAAGAAATTATTATTTTTTCCATCTTTTTTGCCCATATGTAAAACACTTTAAAAAAAAAAAAACAAACCACCAAAAAACACCAACATGAGCAAACCACATATCTGGCATCCTCATGATGTCAGGAGATCTCCAAAAATCAACAGAGAATGCAGAACCCAATTCAGAAAATGTCTCTCTGTTGGTGTATAGCACCCGTAATAACTACAAGAAAAAAGAAACCACTCATTGCCTGTACTTCTTCTATCAGACAGCTAAATCAGTGCATTTCAGAAGATTTTGAAGAATGAAATTGTCTTTGTCCTCAAGCATTCATTGCTAATTTATTCAAGACTGTGACAGTTTCTTTGCCTTGAAGGATCTTAGGCAACAAGCAGAGAGATAAGGGGACTGTTTTTGCACCTTTGCTTAGTTTTAAAACTTCTCAGTGTAACCCTTATCAGTTCCAGTCGCTGGATGGAGGACTCACCCATGCTATGCCCTCAGTAAAAGACGGAAAGGAATTTTTTTCAGAAGTAGTCCACAAATCTATCACGAAGAACTACCCAGTAGCAGAGTGTCACTAGCTAAGGAAGCATGGGATGGTTGTGGGAATAGCTGTATTTTTAATGGAACTCACAGTAGGATATTGCAGCAGTTGGAAGCTTTTCAGGGATATATGTCTTAAGTGGGCCAGTCTGGTTTTGAGAGAATTTTTTATTGGAGTCTGCTTTTGATTAACGGTCGTGCTCCTCGTTATTGTTTAATGATAGCAGTAGGGAGGTAAGCTTGCTGTTCACATTTGTGAGTGTATATTTTAAAAGAGATCAGCTCCAATAAAGAAGGAAAATATGGTTATTTATGTAACAGCTTCAGAAATATGAACAAACTGTACTCAATTTAGATGACTCAGCATAATCTCAGAGTAAAAGATGGATCTGGACTGCACCTAGTTTCTACAGCCTTTGTAGAGCTCTTTCAGGGTAGCTTGAGGTTTTAAGTTCATTTCAGTCGATGCTCTTTTGTGATCCTTTCTGCACATCTTCTGGCAAATTACTGCAGCCAGGAGCATACAACAGAGCCCTTCTCGGTTCATATGGATGTCGCAGACTTTCACAGAAAACAACCGTAGTGCTTTCAAGCCTGAATGTTTTCACCCAGGGTGCAGACATTTAAAGATTTATTCTGATCTCATCGTGTAAGAGCACGACAGGTGACCTGCGTGTCCCAGTGGCACCAGGCAAGTTTCCCACACTTGCTAAACCTCTTCTGGGAATTATCTGTAAGTGATGTTTGTATTTCTGGTAATGTATACGACTGATGCAGTTGTGTTTGAAAGCTGCTTACTGGTAGGAACAAAAATTAAATTTGACAAATTTCAAGGCAGACAATTCCATCTAGTGAAATGTCAGGCCGTGGTGGGAAAGGATGCAGCAGAAATGATTGGGGTGCATTTCTGAGGGGTTTTCTTACCTGTGTGCAGGTCTTTTGATGGTGATTTCAAAGCAGGACTTTGAGCCATGCTGACAGAGCTGCTGTACATCTTTTTGTGTGTATATTGATGACTAACATGGTTCTCACTGTTGTTCTTTCATTCCTGTATCCCTACAATCTTTCACAAAGTAATTCAAGTTTCAGTAATTTAAATCTTATTCTAGGAGGAATTGTGGTACTGCAGAATAGAAATATATTCTACAGGCTGCTTGCCCTGGTTTTTATGTCCTTAGTGACATCGGTTGTCTGCATGTTGGAGCGAGGTCATATATAGACACATTCATTGACTCTTCCCAGTGTTTAGCTGATGACCTAAGCAAATGAGACTTCTGCAGTGTGCTGCTCGCTGGTTTTTCCCTTCCCTTTAAATCCGTTCAACCTGTTGGTGAATTTAAATCAAACATACCTAAGGGGAATGGGATAAAAACCTCAAACACATTGTGTTTTTATAAGAGTCATGAAAATGGGGTATAAGCAAAGGAGAGAGCTTCTCATAGTGACCCAAATCTGGGAAGAGTGCAGCATGACCTTTCTCCTTAGCAGACACCAGTCAATCCACTGTGGGCTGCAGTTTTCAGAAACAAATCTGCAGAGAGTGCGGACTTACATCTCTGTTCAAGGAGCCTATTTCACACATTTTGGTAAAACCAACCAATGTTTTGCCAAATGCTGGTAAAATTATCCCTTGTCTACTGCAGGCCTACAGACACTGGGGCTGCTTTTCTTAGACCTCGTCGACACCTTAGTAGACATCCCCTAGTGTGTGAGCTCCAGTTTCTTGTGCTTGTAAAACACCTGTAGAGCCCTGGTAGCCCCAAGACATTCTCTGACATCTCAGGTGACTGCCGGGTCTTCCTCTCCTTCCATCCTTGTTCTTTCCTGAAGTAGGTTGCAAACACTTGGGTTGTTTTAATTTTGCAAAGTTGTGTGCACTTGTATTTTGCTTTTCCTCTCGCTAAATATTGCTAAATATTCCCTCTTCTATTCAGCTTTGTCCCTTTGGCCGCTTAAGGACTGTAGGGTGAAATTTGCTCTAGCAACACATGGTACAGGACCTTTCAGCTAATCTGTTTGGTTCCTGCAATGCAGGGTATACGAAGAGTTAGTAATTGGAGTCATGCTGGGCTGACTTGCTTAAGATAAACACTGAAGAATGGACTAGTGTTGAATCAAAAGTTACATTATGAAATTACTATGCTTCCTTCTTTGTAAGATGTTTAAGATGAACAGACACCAGACTCAGAAACAAAATGACAGAAACTCCACATTGATATATGAGTCAAATGTAAAATGACCATAAACTGTAATTTACTTAAATTTATTGCAGGAGTCAAATATGGGAAAAATAAAGAAGACCTACAAGGAGTGGGCTTGTGTATAACATTTGGTCAGTTTTTCCTTTGGTATTGGACATAATTAGCTCAGCTCTCCTGTTACCTGGTGATTAGTCTGGTGGGTTTTTGTTGTGTCACTAGGAAAGCGAAAAAGATATATTGCAGTGATTAGAAACAGGTACATATCCTTTCTGTTTATCGAGGGCTTGTGGTTGCAGATTCTTTGAAATATGCAAAATACACTCAGGTCTGTGCCAAATCCAGATCCCTGCTGTGTCCCACAGTGTGCTCCCATATAACGCTAGGGAACTGCAGCATGTACAGTATATTTTGCCTCTTTTAAAGTAACATGGGGTTGTGTGCGGAAACACACATCACTTCCAATTTCCAAGTGCAGGGTTGAATGGAATCAGAGGGCTAGATTGCATCACCTTTCCTCCACCGAACATCTCTCTTGAAATCAGTGACGCAACTTGACAACGTAGGGCTCCCCTCAGCTTGAGTGGAAATAGGGCAGCTTGCTCCAAACTGATGGTGGTTGAAAGGGAAATAGACTGAGCCTAATCCCCAGACAAGTGCGTTAAACTGGGTGGTAAGGTATTGGGGTGGAGATTAAGAAAGTTTGGATTTGGTTGGAGCATTGATTGCTGGAACATAATTTGTTAAAACATTTTTTGCATATATTTGAAAGCTGCTTGTGAGAAGTATGGTTAAAAGCTTGGTTAAGCAAAAACAGGCAGCATTTGTTATTGGTAATTCATATTTATTGCACTGGATTTTTGTATCAAGTATAGATAGTTTATGAAGATTCCATCTTTATCCCAAAAGCTATGTTTTCGACAGTACACAAAGAAAGCTGTAGGGGAAAAAGACACAGGATTCAAAAAAAAATAAAAGGTAGATTGTCTATGGAGGACTAATCTAATGAAGACCATGGCTGCAGAACATGCAAACAGACATGCAAATACCAGTAGAATTACTCATAAAAGTGAGTTTACTTTCCTGCAGGGAGGAGAGATGCTCTGGGCGAAGTCGCCTTCCGGATCGTTTCAGTTCATAAATTCAGGACCTGGGACAATTCCCCAAAGATTTAGAGGCACGGGATTTTGTGTCCCAGCACATCTCACTAATATTTGTGGCTACAGACTTAAAACCAATAGCGTCTCATTGTATATTGAAGAAAAAACCCAAATGCCTTTAAGAGCTGGGTAATGGGAAGAGGATCCAGAAATTTCTGTACAAACAGATCTAAAAGCACTTTGCCTAGGATTTCTGTTCACTAAAAAGGACCTCAGGGACTAGGAGAGTCTTTAGAGAAGAACCGCAAATGATAGGTGATGACCAGATAGAGTTAGAGAAAACAGGATTTTTCAGCAAATTTAGCAGATAAGAATCAGAAGATATGTGAAGAAGATAAACTTTAAAAGGGTACAAATAGCTAGGAATACATTCCCACATGGTTAACTTCAGTCATATGTTCTGTTGCATGCAGGCAGCAAAGAAGTTACTGCTGTATATATTCTTTATTATCAACTTTCTTAAATGGCAGGATCCCTCAGAATCACTGGGCTATTGTTCTAACTTTTAATTTATTGCAATGCAGGGGTTTCAGAACCCAGCTGAACAGGAAAAACATCTTACAGTGCAATTCACTACAGTATTTCTTGATTGTTGACTATTATGCTAGTTACACAGAAAGAGTAAAACCAGGTGCAGATGGAAATATTTTGGAAATCTTTCAAAAAATAAACAAAAAAGTTGGATGGCTAAAAGTGAAATCTCAGCGGCTGCCTTCTGATCTCAAAGAAGTTGAAATGTCAAGGCTGTTCAGTGGAAGTACCTTGTATGTGTTTGGCCTAGCACTAAATCCCAAGGTCTCTTTGAATGCCTGGGAATGCTCGCTCAGCCTTGGATTACTGTGTACAGCAGAGATATCACAAAAGGGACTGACCTAGCAGTAGAGAGAGGCTGATCCCTCCCCACTCTAAACCTCCATTTCAGGAACAGGATGACATCCTACACCCAAAATGATTGTAATTAATCTTGAAAGCTGCTGGGCGCCACTTCCCATCTCTTCAAATTCAAAGACTGCTGATTTCCTGACAGAGTTAGCCTCTTGAATGGGTCTTGGAATAGTGATAAAAACAATTCATGACGTGAATACCAGAAATTGTCCTTCATCACGTTGGCTGGAAACCTCACTGTTAAGAGACTACTTGAGAGAGCTAAGCACAGTCTGCCTTGGTAACTTCTCCCTACCAGCAAAGAGTGCTTTCTGAGCAGGGAATCTGAGTTCGCAGCAGCACAGTCATTGCCTTGGTGTCCTGCTTGACATCATGCCTTGGTGAAGGGTTGAAGATTCATCTGCCAAGTGTTTGGGATAGACTCCGAGTAGCAAAGATTCATGTTGGGTCTAAGTCATAAGTAGTCATCTAGAGGTTCTCCCAGAGATGACCATATAGCAAGTACTGGCATTCAGTGGATAAATCTGATGTATTTGAGGTTTGTAACTCCTATTCACTTTGCTCATTACACTTGAATCTTGCAAAGAAATCCATACAATTTATAAAACCTCTAAGTGGAACTTGCTATTTTGGCACCTCACAAAGTCTGCTAGGCACTTGTGCAGGCACAGAGGAAACCAGCTTACCTGTGACCCTCTGTAGTGTAAACAGGTACCAGCACAGGAATGGGGAGAAAACCTGCATGGGCAGAAGGTGGGGCATAGGCATTGCTGCATAAGGAACCATTGTGTCTGGTCTCAGTCTGCCAATGCTGGACACATTTGATGATATATCAAAGAAATGGCACGTTCTCTTCAATTTCCATCATTATACTGTCTGTCCCCAACTGTCCTGTGCTCTGGCCTGACTTTTACTATTAAAATACTCGTGCCCCGCTTTCTTCTGTATTTTCCTGCTTATATCTTGCTCAGCAGTGTGAACAAATCTTTATGCAGTGTGCTTATTCTGTTGGATATCATTCCCCGTGTCCTTCAGTCTGCAATTAAATGTTTTATCTCGTACATGCTGTGTAAATTCTGTCCTGAGTATTTAGTGTTTTTCCCTCAGGAGAATTCCTTCCTTGTGTAAGTATCCAACTTAATGGTGCAGTGGTACCACTTGCACAGAAGAGCTCTTTCATTCTCCTCTGGAGTTATTGCATCAGGTTTGAAGGTAGCTTTCAGGAACGGTATAGGCAGTAGGTGCATTCTGGATGGCACCTCCTGTCACAAGGTGATGAAGAGCTGACATGGGTTCACTGGCAACCCACAGGACAGGACATTCTTGTGTTATGTTTCTCTGCCTTGGTAACGTGATATGATCTGTGAGGTCTGGAGACTTGACTTCTGATTGATCACCAGCTTAGATGTTTCCAGCTCATGGGAGCTGGAAGTTGGGAGAACACCACCAGCACGAAGATCTACCCCATGTTCCCATGGGAGGATCGACCCTCCTGCTCTCCTGAGAGCCTGGGAATGCCTTGTGCTGACCAAGAGCCATCTCTGAGCATATCCTTCAGAGCTGGGCAGCGTGGGGGAATGCCTTCCTTGCAGGGGCTTTAAATGCTAACTTTAGCCGAAGTATTTGAAACAGTGCTTAACTGATTTGGCTTGTGCTGGTTTGTGTATAAAACTTAGGGCTCTGTAATGCACGACGCGTGAAGTGCCACTTTATGGAGGTGTCCTGGCTTTGTTTTGAGATATAAAAGGTAGCTTTCAAATTCTGTTAAGTGGTTTTAGGACATTGCTGAATTTATTAGCTGCTATAGACAAAAACTGTATGCAATTCACATGGAAGACCTACTCCCAGCATTTAATTTAGTAATAGATAAAGTCTCCTCATAATTCTGAAACTATTTAAAGAATTGCTGATGGCTCACAGAAAACTCTGGAAAATATTCTGCTTAGGAAGGGTTCCCTTCCTAGTATGTTTTTTCTGCTTTTCATCTTCACTTGTCCTTCATTGCACTTAATGAACACATGAGTTTTGTTTTGTACCTCACCTGGAGCTAATCTCAAATTGGTTTGTAAAATTGTAGTTGTCTCCATAACATTCAGTTGATGCCAGAGACAAAATGGCCAAAGGTCAGGGTAGTTGAGACCTGAGTAAAACAGTGCTTCAAAAGTCACTACAAAGCAGGTAGGAGAGTTATTCTGGATTTTAGACTCATTGATGTCCCACATTGACCTTTTAACTTAAAGAAGAAAAAAAGAAAATAACAAAAAACCTGTTATGCTTTATTTTTATGAAATGCTCTGAATATTTCCTGCTTCTCTCAGGACCACCGAAAGCATCACTTTGCAACATCACCATTCCTATCAGTGGCTTCTCAGATACTTCCAGAAATCCAGGAAGTGCCAAGACTTTCAATATGGGAAGAGTTAACACTTGAACATGTGGTTTTTTGGTTTTTTTCCCCTTCCTCTGTGATCTCACCCTGGTTCTCGCTTTGGAGTAACTGGGGCCAATCTCGGTTCTGCTAACGTTGAGGATTCGGTCCATCTCGCGGCTCCTGAGTTTGTGCAGTTAAATGAGAAAAGTCGCAGCTTTTATTGTCCTTACATCAGCCCAGCTCCTGAAGGAAAGGATGTAAATGTGGTCTGTGAAGGCTAAAGAGTTAAAAGGTTGAAAGGAAGCAATGGTTTTAATTGTGATTTAAGAAGCAAAGCAAAAGCCCAGACCTACGCAGCCCTTTTGCTGTTTGCAGTCTGAAGCAGGTACTTGGAGCGGCCGTGCTGACGTGCTGCATGTGCTGGCTCGCTCTCTCTTCGCATCGTGGAAGTCGGGGGCCTGACCTTGGCCACCTCTCCAGGTGCTACAAACCCAGAAAAAAGTGACTAAGCACAGTTCAAAGAAGAGTTCAAATATCTTGAAACCTTGGCCAGGCTGTTCATGATGGTCTCAAAGTCTCTCTGTGGCTGGTGGGTGAAGGGGGCTGTTTCTGTGGGACATTTTTCATGCAAACCAGTGGCAGAGGGGCTTGGATGGGGAGAGCTCCTAGAGGCAATGCCTGGTAGTACGTAGTATTTTGTGGATCGTTACCCTTTAGAGGTGCTTGTTGTTTGTTTGAGCAGACAGTTTTTCCTCTTTTGAAGTTGTTGCAACATTTACTAAAGTCATATTTATGCTTGGATGGAAAAGTTGCTGCTCTGCACCCTGGGGACTTGTCCCGCTCTCTTGAGATACAGGATTCTGATTCCTTTTGCCAGAGTCTTTCTGTGAGGTTATGTCAAGGAAGAGGCCTTTAGAGAAGGAAAAAGCTATTACTTGCTTAAAAAAAGGTGTAATTAGTTGCATTTCGGTTGGCTAAAGGACCATCATGTGATAATTTCAAAATTTGGTTTCCTGGTAAACAAGTTAATGGATTTATGCTCAGTTGCACTGCACTATCAAAAAGCAAAATGGCCCTAGGGCACAGAAGTAAAATTTAAGCACTTTCCTTGTTATTTTAATAATAAGGAAAATTGTGTAAAATAAAACACACTGTCTGATTTTCTGAAAAATAGCTTGGCTTCCTGCGGTGCAAAAGTAACCTCAGCTGAGAATTAAAGCCACCCACCTTTGTCTTCAGTCTCCAGAGCAGACAAATAACTCGCTCTTTCCATGGTTCCACTTTTATTTTTATATTAAACTCTTCTCCTCTTCTCCATCTTGCTCTTTTTTTGCTTTCCCACTTGCTCTTTTCTCCCACTCAGTCATTCTCTTTTCTCTCTCTCTTTTATTCTCTCTCTATCCCAAGAGGGACACTTCTGTAACACTTGAGCCGTGGATGTACACACACATGCCAAAGAGAAACAGAAATGTTTGGGCTTGGATCAGGTCCTTCATTTAAAGGCATGTGTTAAAGATCTGTGATGGCCTGTAGCTACTTCCAGCAGCTTTCCCAAGTCTCAGTGTCATTTTCTGCCTCAGTGCAACTTATATTTGTTTTGTGTCCCCCCCTATTACTGTCTGCAGCCCCTCTGGCTGTCCCTTCTGTAACTGAGACCCTCCATTGTAGACACTGTCCTCGCCTGTTTGCCCACGATCACACATGAGAACCTCAGCCTTGATGAAGACCCATGCTCTACTGTAGCACTGCTATTAGCAACAAAACGTGCATGTAGGCTAAAGGCCTCATTTGTCTCTCTTTATGCAAGTTTGTCATACTTTTGCAAGGTGCTAAATATTGCTTTGCAGATAAGAGCAGCAGTGTGGTACCCCCAGGGCAGGGGAATGGGAAAGAGCTGTAATTATTTGCTGGCAGCCGGTAGGTAGTTGGCTGTTTTCTGGCTGGAGCAAACACTTTGCAATCTGCTTTGAACTCTTCTGTATCTCCCTGAGGGGTGAAGACAGTGTGAGAAATAGTGGTTAATACAAAAAACTTGGTATTAGATTTTAAGTTGACTTAACACTCTTGCTAGTGTTTGTCTTCTCTCCTGAGAATGATGGTGCTTGAAGGTGAGATGGAAATAAGGGACAGTGTGTATGCATGCTAGAGAATTACCTTCTGCTGTTTCATCATTGAAGAGTTGCATTTTTAAGTTGCGTGGTCCTAAAATTCGCATACGGTAAGGTATGAAGTGAACTTGCTTGGACTGTCTCTCTGCATTTGTGCTAGGACTGACTAGGGTTGCTGAAGACAGAGAAGAGGGATTTGCTGCCAGTGTGTTCCCTTGCATACTGTTCAAATACATTCAACTCAACTTTCTAATTCCTGGGCAAAAACGTGACATGACTTGCTGGGTTGGCAGTTTTTATGGAGCATTTACAGGCTGAAAGGGCCTTTTCCTTCTCTTCCAGCTCTTTCTTGCTAATCCTTTTTTGTTTATAATTTTCCTCAATAAAGAAGGAAAAAAGTTCTTTGAACTGTTTTGTCGTAAAGAATGAGATCATCAGTGAAAAAATAAAAAAAAGGAACAGCTTGTTCTTTGTTCTTCTGTGAGGTGCCACCATTCTCCTTTGATTTTAGCATCATATCAGTGTTACACACACAAGGTTTTGGAGTGGGTTCAAACAAGCCAGATTCTCAGATCAAGGAGCCGAACCTTCCCCAAAACTGCTGTGTGCCTAGTGCAGCATCGTGCTGGGGGAGACCTGCCTTTCGTAGCTCTATCACTTGGTAAGCTTTGAGAGGGGATCCAGGCTTCTAGAAAGATGGAGAATACAGGTCCATTATGTTCTGCCATTCTAGCAGCCTACGTGATGGTAAACAAAAAGGGAAATTGTCTTCTCTGTGTGCAGTGCCACAAGGGCATCAGAACTGTGTTGTTTGCAGTAAGGTGGCAACAAATCCTGTCCCTCTTGCACAGAGCGTTGGCCCAAGAGGAGCTTTGGTGGCTGAGTGCCCAGCCCTTTCCCTATTTCGACTTGCAGATCTCGGGAGGAGAGCTCCTCTTTGCAAAGGGCCTCATTATTGGGTTTTGCAATGCCATAGTGTGATTTCAAATAATACTCCTGTCTCCCATCCATCTCTGTTGCCGCATCTCTGCAGTTGCAGAGAGGAGCTAACAGGGTACAGCTGGTCAATAAAACATGCGTTGCTTGATTCTAAACTGCATTCCCTGTTGCTAAACGTCTCCCACGTAGCAGCTTTGTAGTGGTAGAGTTTGAATGGGATGACAATTTTGCACCCACTTTCAGATGAAATGCTTTTAAATGAAAAAATCGCAGAGATCCTGAGTGAAAGAAGCCATCCAAGTGCCTTCAGCATTTTTCATTGCAATAGATGCTCCCTTCAGCCTTTGCTTTAATATCAGCAGATGAAATGTCTGGCTTAATCTCCTGTACATTCTTATGTAAATTCCTTTTAAAAAAATATATCCTTAAACTGGTAGTGTATACCTAGCTTTAGGGGTTGTTGTGCAGATTTAGCTTCACTGTAGGAGAATTTTAAATTTGGGGTGAAGCAAGTCTGTGGTTTGTAAAGTACTTGTTTCTGTAAGAAATTTAGGGTATAAAGTATATACGATGGAGAGTTACATGCCAAGATTTGAAGTCTCTATTTGCTGGAAAAGTAGATTTCTTCATCAAAATGAAAGTGGAGTAGACCGTGTGTAGTAGCCTGTCGTGTGTGGGCCATGTGGTGTCCATCCTTTCCCCCTTTTCTCTGCTCTCTCTGACAAGACTTTTTCAATAAATGAGTGCCAGTTTAACTCTTTTCCTGTCATTCAGGCCACATTTTCTTTTTTTCCTTGGGAAATAACACAAGACTCACAATGTGAAATGTTCCTTTTGTGACTTTGTCATAAAAATTAATGAGACTAGAACAACTGTTTGTGGACCTGGAAGAGAATCCTAGTGAATAGTATTTCTCTATCCACAAAGCTCTTTCATTTTAATTAGCAAATAAACCAGGAGAGAGCAGTAGGCAGGTATTTCTGTGCAGGCTTAGGCTGGTATTTTGTCTAACATGTTCAAAAGCAGTGATTTGAGAGAAATCAGATTGGTTGATCGCTGTGCTGTATCTTCAAGTTCTCTTGGTCTGAATTTTTTGGGGGTGAGGGAGATAGGGTGATTCATACTTGAGCAAGACAAACCCAAGAGCTGCCAGTTTGCATTATGTCAATGTATGTAAGAAAATATTTAGATAGAATTTCCATTAAAAGTTCAAAAGCAGGGGGCTCACGCTGACCCCAGCTTTTAGAAGCTCTGGTGGGAAACCTGAATGAAATTTAACTCTGCTCAATGTGTTTTCGTTGGCTGACTCCATGTTTTATTATCTCATGCAATGAGATCTTTCTTGGTTTGTCGATTTTCTACCAAGGACAAAAAGTTCATGTATGTAACAGTGCACATATTGAATTAAAGTACGATTAAAGGCATGATGTAATGACTCCCTCTCCTTTTCCTTTAGTCAATATTTGCCTGCAGGGTCAATACATTACAATATTGACTTCAAAGTATTCAATATTTTTTTACCTTCTAAGCGTGTTGGCTTCGAGTGCATGTAATATTAAACCTGTTGGTTGAACTGTTGGTCTAAGACTTACTGTCTAAGTACTTTCAGGCTTGGATGCCTAATCCGTGTAGAGCAGCTTTCGAGGCATGTGATAATATCACAACACAGCTGTAGGCAGCTTTCTGAGGTGAACCATTTAATCTGCAGTCTTTTCTCCCAGCTTCCTAACGAGTGGTGGAATTTGTCCCTTGGTGTGCGATGGGATTATTGCCCTCTCTCCCTGCTGCCATCGTATTTGCTCTCTGCAGGACCTTCCAGTGACTGTAGGTTATGTGGACAAATCTAAACCCCAGCACTCCTGCCTTCCATGTGTGTTTCTGCTGCCTTTATATCTGTGCTCTGTCGAGTGTACAAAAGCAGCTCAAAAAGCAAGATAATACTTCACGTACTCAAAGTGCTGTGCAAACATGACTTAATAAAGTTAAGTTAAAACTGTTACGAATTCAAACAGTCGCACAGGGCAGGTTGGTGCTCACTTGTCTGAACTCCCAACTGGGGGCACAGTGGGCTGGGTGGCTCTCCTAATATGAGCTTGAACCTTCTCCACGCTTCCTCTTCGCCTATATACATTTCCATTACCACTCTGCTGAAATCTAGCACCGGTACCCATCAGAAGGGCACACAGGCAGATGTACTGCATAATGACGGCAGCTATGAACCATTTATCCTTCAAAAACGTGACACTCTAGAGAAGGGTTTTGGTAATATTCTTTGCAAGGCGTATAAACAAACAGGATTCTCACCAGCGTGATATCTTATTACATTGTCTTTTTAAAAAAATTAAGGAAAGAAAAAATATTTATAGATACCAAGAAGTTAGTGAATTCCTCTAAAGAGCCAAATGTTATAATTAGGAACCCGCTGCACTTAGAACTATTCTACAAATAAGCACCTCAAATCTAGCCTAGTCCTTCCAGAGAAAACAAAGGTCAATAAGCTTCTTTGAGGATTAGCAAACCAGAATTTCTTGGACCAAGGTACTAATTACTTCCAAAGCTGAGGATGATCACTACTTCCAAATCCGAATTATTGCCAAAACCTCATGATAAACCTCAGTAGTACTCCCCTCTAGCCTAACTTTTGAATTAAGATACTTCTAGACTGGACTCTAATTAAAGAATAAAAAGCCTAATCTGAAAGGAAGGCAGAATAACAGTGGGAATATTCTGCATAGCCTGATCCAAAGTCATTGAAGACTTCCCAGGTCACCAGCAGCAATTTGGGCTCAACCAGGGTGAAGTGGAAACAAGTGCAGCTCTGAGAACCCAAAACCATATGTGACCGGCTGCTCCATGCCTGGGAAATGGTGTCCTGCATTGCCTGTGTGCTTGTAAGGTGAGGTCCCACATTTCTTCCTTACTGTTGTCTGACAGCAAAGGGATGAGGACTGGGCTCACTATTACAAGCTCCTAGTTGGAAAGACGTATCCACATGGTTTTTAAGGGTTTTCACCTATCCACCGCTGTGCTTTAGGATTCACTCGTATGTGTATTCACTCGTATGTTGGAGCCACAGTGGCTGTGAATTTGGTAGCGTCCTGAGAGACCATAGTTTTCATCTTAGATGGAAGAGGTGGAAAGAAGTACCATTTTTGTGAGATCTAGGCATAAGGCCAAAAAGGTTACGGTAGCACTGGCAGAGGGGGGAGAGGGGTCAGAGTTAAATGTGTCAGCAGTTCATTTCTACCTGCAGCCTACTGACTTCCTTGTGCAATTTCAGGGAGCTTTGAAGTGGGTGTTCACATCGCGGATGTAAGCTACTTTGTACTGGAAGAAACAGCACTGGATAAAGTAGCGAGTGAAAGAGCAACTAGTGTCTATTTAGTGCAAAAGGTAAGGGTAACTTTCCCTTTTTTCATCTGACAACTGTGTCTTCCATTTACCATAAATTCATTTTAAAGGTTCATTTTCAGATGCCTGCAATCAAAATCTGGCTATTATTGCAGCAAACGTACAAAAATGAGTAAATTAGTGCAAATGCAAGAGCTAACATAGCTGCTGACTACCTCGGAGCTTACGGAAGGAGCACGGGGTGAAGCAGCAGTTCGTGACCCTGTGTCTGTGGGCAGAGACCCGGGTGTGCCAGGGCTTGCCAGCTCTGTGTGAACGGGACTCTGCTGATCTGGAGCTGGTTCAGGGCCCAGAGCTGCATAGCTACGTTTGCACCATGCTGACCTGAGATAAGCCTGACAGACCCAAGCTGGCTCATCTGCTTTGCTGTTGGGAGCTTGAAATTTGCAGATGTGGTGGTGGTGGTGGAGAGTTTTGTCTTTGTCTTCAGTGCAGTAGTAGTAGCTAATCCCTCCCAGAAGTGGATGCATAGCAGAATAGGGTGTAAAACACCCTGTGCAATCTCACATCTTGAGGTACAACAGAAGGTTCACACTCTTATTTTATCTGGGTATCCCAAATACTGGAGAAATGGCGTTCTTTCATCATGCAATGAAAAGATACTTGAAATTGTACAGATTTTAGTGTAACAATCAAATGTGAAGCTCAAGTTTAAAGTTGACTTCCAAACTTTAAAAATGAACAGGTTCAAGTTTAACGTTATTGGAAAGGAAACATCCAGGTTTTGTCTGTGGCTGTCTCATTTTCGGTTAAATGTGCAGAAACACTTCCTAGCTCATCAGATACCGCTGGCACTGTGTGTGCAGGGAAACTGGGAAGCTTGGCTGTCACTGTCCTGTGTCGGCTTGAGGCATCAGCTGCATGAAGAGGAGTGTTGAGGCAGTCTCATAGGAGCAGACTAATCTGCCTCTCCCCACACTCCCATTCAGTCAGGCTGAAGTCCTTGTGTCCACAGCCCTTTCTGGAATGAGAGGGCATCTTTTATATAATAAATAAATATATTTACATACTTGCTACTTAGGATTAGGAGTGATTTTTCCCTTCCCTTCCTGGTTGTTCACAGGGTTGCTATCCAGGGAGGGTATTGTAATGATGCTTGTTTCAGTAGCTTATTGTGTCCTCTCCACACTTTCTAGATGATAAAATGATTTATTTCACCCTATTGAAATCAAATTAGTCATTTGATATCAAGCTGTTAACCTTTAGTAGCTGTTCCGTAACTTGCCTTGGGTAGAAATAGCAAGGCACAGCTTCAGGGGGTCTCAGTGAGTCTGGTGGATTTTACGTCTCTGTGGGTATGGGTTGCATGGAATAGCCATGATAGCAATGCAGAAGTGCCCAAGCTGGGTCTGTGGTAGTGAGACCAACAGCACACACACAGGTGCTGCAGTGCGGGACCAAGGAGCGGCCGCGCTGGGAAACACCAGTTACCAGTGACTTGGTGTTCTCCAGGAGCAGGAAGCAATGCGTATCTCATGGAAACAGCAGTTCTGGCACTAGAGCCTTCCCAATCCTACAGTGTCTCTAGTGATAAGCCCTTGGCTTCTGCGGTGCTCTGCTTCCCCCTCTGATGGATGACTCAACGGCTGTAGCTCACTATGGGAGATGTGGGCTGGCCCAGGGGGGTTGTCACTGCAGGGCAGCAAAGCTGTGGTCCAGGAAGATGTTGTGGCAGTATTTCCAAGTCAAAATACTGTGGTTTGAAGGCATGTGATTTTTTTTTTTTAAAGAGAGAAAGAAGATTTTTATATAGAAAAGAGACATTTTTCATGAAAACCTAGTTGAATTCAAAAGCTAATTGGATTTTCTTTCAAAGCACTTTTCCTCCCAGCGGTACCAGTCAGTCACGTGCAATGCCGACATAAGTAATCTGTTGCCCGTAATCTTCAATTGCTCTTGAACTACCCTGGCCCAGCAGTCAGGATTAGTGTTTTACCCACATTTCTGCCCTGCAGAAAACATATTTTAAGAATGCAGACTAGGTTAGATGATGAAATGGTCAATATTTTAGTTGCAAGAGGTGAAAAGGAGAGAGAGGATGGGCAAAGAAAGCAGCCAGGATGTCTGAAACAAGATGGTAGCATGACTCTTGTAGAAAATATGCTTTCCTTTGATGGAACTGTTTCCTAAGACAGCTGTGATTCTGCTAGAGGTTAGCACCATGCTAATCCTCCCAAAGAAGTTAAATAAAGCCACATATTTAATTTTCCTGAGCCATGTATCCAGAAGGGGAGTTATTGTGTAATTGCTAGCAGTCTATTTAATAAAAGTCAAAAGTTTTTGAAATAAGAGTGTATCAGGTTTTAAGAAGCAAGAAAACCTAAACAGTTTCCTCTTTTTTGGCACATCTTACAGTGTTATTTTAGGTGTGAAGCAGCTCGAGTGAGAGGTCAGCCATAAATCCCTATAATATTTTATTGGTCCTATTTTATACTGGAGATCAAAGATCAGAACTGTAAGCCTATCTTCACATTGAGTCCAAGGACTTAGAGACATTCACTTTTGACACCAGCAGGTTGTCAGGGTGTTGATATTTTGATAATCTCAGGCTGAGTAACAAAGAGTTGCTCGAAATCTGAATTCATGGAAGTGTTGATACAAGTCTTGAGCAGAAATCTTGGCTCGTAAACAAATTGCCTATTTCCTTTGAGTGTCTTTTAGTGTGTAAGCAAGAGGCTTGCTGAGCCCACCCCATTGTTGGACCTCGGCGTCCTCCTCCCAGCTCTGGGGAGAGCAGCTGATGGAAACTCTCAGTTAATACAATCCCTCCCTGTCGGACCGGCGGTGGGTGAAGGGGTCACCCCCAGAGTCAGCGGTGGTCGTAACCAACTGAACCAAGGCTGAGTGGGCAGCCAAAGCAGGGCATCAGCAGAATGGGGTTGTTTGAAGGGAGCAAAGCTGACCGTGCGACTTTGTGCAAATAAGGGGCTTTTCTTAACCAGAGTTTGCTCCCTTTTCCCTTTGGTTGACTGATCGATTTTCCCCTTCTGTTCCTTGAAAAGCTGCTACAGCGAGTCCACTGATGAGAGCCACCCTGGCTAACCCGCTCTGAACCTGGCCAGTGAGTCAGTCCTGGCTGCAGCAGATGTTTCTGATTTTAAAGGGAACGGGGAGTTTTATCATCCCAGTATGCGTGTGCTCCCTCCCACTGCCCGGCTTCCTAGGAATGAGTCCGAGGCTGGAAACTTGCATTTGGTTTCTGGAAGCACTTTATTAGCCGAAGAGGCAAAACAAAACCAAGGGCTCTCACAAGCAGGAGGTTAGATCTTCCCGTGTCCAAAGCGAATCCACCATGCAGAGGAGCCAGCTGCTAAGCAGTGTGTCCAGCCATGGTTACAGGTCCATGAGTTTTATAATGCCAGGATAATGATGTGTAGGAAACCCCCCAGTCCCAGCAGTGCATTCTCTTACTTTGGTTTTCCCTTGCTGCCCACCACTTTGGCGTCCTGGGACGTGTGGCTGCCTGCGGGGAGAGCCGATAGCATGGAGGGGGGCTGTTGGGCAGTGCTGGAGCAAAGTCTCAAGCTGCATACGGTAGCGCTGGAGATTTCGCATGTAGGACTTGGAAATAGGGAGAGAGAAATCCTCTGTCTGTGATTTGATTTGAAATGCAGACCCACAGCTGCGACATTGTGGGTATCAGCCTTTCACTCAAGGAAGTGCCCTTTCCAGTACCTCTTGGGCCCTGCTAGGCTTGTGGGGGGAGATGATGTCTTTTATTAGTCTGACTGATAGAGGGGGATGAAAACCAGACAAGCTCTCACCACCCAAGCCTTTCTTCAGCCCTCGTTTCTATGATACGTTCATTAGAAAGGATTTCCTGGGGGCTGTAGGTCCTTTTTTTCACTGTGAAAGTTTTTTCCCCTAGCCCTGCTGGGTCTCTCCAACTGCATTTCTAGATTCAACTACATTTATACACCCTCCCTGTTCCAGCTTTATGATCCCTGTATAAGCCCAGGTGACTTTATTTCCGCCTGCAGTAAAATCAAGCTGAATGATGTGATCCCCAACATAGGCACATCCTTAGCAATTTGCTAAGGAAACCACTTCATGCTGGAGGTGATATCCCTCGGCAGTGTTTCAGCTAGCCGGATTTCTGCGTGCCGTGGCACTCCACAGGGCAGCTGGCAGACGCCGCTGTCTCTTGGCAGACAGTCATGGGAAGGGCAAAGCATTTAAAAGATGCCAGGCAACCTCTGGATTATTTGAGGTGATGCTATGCAACCCTGATATTTTGCAAATCTGGGCATTAAAGACGTACTTAGGGAAATCTCCTCTCATCCTGCGTCTCCTTCAGAAAGAGATGGAGATAATCCTATTGCAAAAGCTCCTTCTGGGCAGCCCCTGGAATAACTCCTGAAACATCTCGCTCTCCAAGTGTGACACGATTGTGACATCTTTGTGTGTTAAATGCTGGGCTTGCAACTACTAAGAATCCTTTCAGCCTGGGACCGTATCATGTTAAGGAAAAAGGAAATGTGCATTTGTAACTTAAACTTCTGTGCTCTGTGACAGTTGGTTTATTCTCCGTGTAGAATGTGAAGAGGAATCGTGATGTTAAAGCAGAGGGAGGCAGTTAGCCAAGACTGTTGTGATGTTGAAAACAGGTTTCCTCTTTTAATTCAGTAAGGTAGATAAAATTGAAATACCTTCAATGCAAGGTCACATTGTCTTATGTTATGTATGTATTTGCTGAGCCCAGGAAAAGGTTGATTGAAGTCTTGCTCTCCTGTGAGGCTTCCTCCATGGCTTGGGTGAAGTTACTTTGCCTGAAGTTTCTCTCCTGTAAAACAAGGGTAGCGCGGGTTGATGCTTCCCTATTTAACAGTAGGTTTGTTACAGCTAATTGCTTGGTGAGTGTTTAGTGCTGTAATTATGATCTGAGTTAAAGCTTTGCTTGTGTTTCACATCATTGAAAGCTCTTCCATAGAATTATAGCCTCTTGAATTGGATATTAATCCTGCTCAAGTACACTTAAAACAAGCATCCTGTTGTTTTGTTCAGGCTATTCTTCATGGATGGGCTTTCATGTTTCATGTAGGCATTTTTCTAGCAGACTGTTATTGCTGCAGGAGATGTGAAGGGAAAGAGGATGTGCTAAGGCGCAGAAATATTCGATAAGTACAGACCATTATCAGATAATCAATCGGGGGGGGGAGAGAGAGAGAAAAGCTAGTAACTGCAGCTTTTAATTTGGGTGGAATAGGGCATAGGAGCTTTTATTAAATTACTAGCACTTTGTTCACTGTGACCTGAACTTCAGGGTCTCACGGTGGTCGTGGGCGATCTTAGGCAGGCAGGGATTTCCGATAGTCTATAAAGCTCTTTTCTCTCCTTTCTGGTATGGGTTGGCACTGCTTATGCTAAATTTATAACCTTGTGGTGTGGGTCCTTCCAGGCAGCATGGCAGAGCTCACGTACTGGATCTGTGAGTTATGAATGTACCAGTATTGTTAACATACTGTTCACAACTGGAATAACAGAGTTGATGGCCTTTGTGTTGCGGGAAACAGCTTATCGTAATCTGTGCCCTTGTGACCTTCCAGCTGAACCAGTGCTGCTGATTCATGTTGCGACTCCTTGACAGTCACAGACCGTACAGTTAACCTTTTGGCATTAATATGCACTGCAATTAGAATGGATTTATAGCCATCGTCTGGTGCCAAACCACAAATGTGATTAAATATTTTAAGAGTCTTTCCTTCAAAGCAAAAGGTAAATACGAAGTGTGTGCACTTGAGGAGAAAATGGACACCTGAGACTTTTTTTCTTACTATTTTGAAGAACAGTTGTTCCCTTGGCATCCAGGTAGAAAAAGTTATCTCTGAAATCACCAAATAGGTGTCATAGAGTTTGGAAGAGCTGGGATTTGCATGCCAGTCAGCTTCCTGCTGGTCCTATATTTACAGGGTGGCACACAGAGCAATCAAAACAGAAACTAAATTAAATATCTAAAATATTTTATGGCAACCAAGTAGAGCATTTCCCTCTGTGTTTTTCTGGAATGCACCAGCCCACATTGCCACTCAAAATAAACAAGAGGAATAACGTGGTTCTTCTTTGAGGGTAGTTACTGCTTCTTCACAAAGGTAAATAATGAGAAGGGAAATAAGAACGTGAAACTCTAATAATTAGGTTTGCTTCATTAAACAGCTGCTAAGTATTATGTTTACTGCAGACTTCACCTGGGAAGTCACCCCGAGACGTCAAGTCGGGGATGGTAGAAACACTTGGAGCTGCTCAGGTTTGCTCTAGTGTGAATATGCTCCAAAGCTTTTGCTTTGTTGCTGTAGTCAGGTGAGTAGTTCGTGGTTTGGTGATTCAGTGTTCAGCAGCAGAAATATTGATTAGTTGTAAGGAATTAGGACACAGGTTAAAAAATCCCTGCCAGAAATTTCTGTTGGCTGACATTTTGTTCAAACAGAGTTGAATATAGTAAAATAGTAATTGTTCTCCCTCTGTTTGCAAACACCACGTTCAATAGTTATAGAACAGGTGCTTTTGTTAATCTTACCAACATCTACACATTCCTGTCTGTGCTACAAAGCATGGCTCAATCTTTATTAAAGCCATGCACCACTCCTGTGATGCGTGGGAGAAGTTCCATTTATGCTTTGCAGGGAGCAGACTTGCATTACTTGCCTGGTTACACAGTATTCAGTGGCAAAGCAAGAAACACAGTTCTCAAATCCAAGCTCTTCAGCTCCTGACTGCCAGGACCATGTTTCTTCAACATCAAGTTTCCTGATGTGCTGAGCCTTCCTCATTCTTCCCAGTGCCATTTTGGCACTGGGAAAGAAGTGGAAAACAGAGCAAACTTTGTGACCTTAAAAGCTGCAGAGTGAAGTGTTTGCATAACTGAGGATGCAGGATGCTCCAGGATGCTTACTCCATTCCTCAGAAGGGAGCACTGGGAATGATTCCCGCATTGGAGACTGACAGCTCCCTCTGGTCTCATTGAGGGATGGGGCTAATGTGAGTGTTGGTGGCCTTAGCCATGTCTGACTTCCTCTCATTTCAGAGGATTTGGTTTACTTACTCATTCCATGCCAGCATGCTGTTCGCCATGTGATGTAGCTCTGGCATGGGTGATGCATCCCAGAGCTATGATGTAGCCACTTCTGCCACAGAGAATGTGATCCTGAAGGTTTAACGCATTTTCTCCTTTTGTGCATTGTTGAGCCTGTCTTTTACCAACTGGTCAGGGAAGCTTGACCACAGACAAGTCTCTACTAAAAGTCTGTATCTCACCAAGGCTCTCTCCTTTCTCCTCTCTTCTCTTCTCTTCCAGGTGATCCCGATGCTTCCCAAGCTGCTCTGTGAGGAGTTATGCAGTCTCAATCCCATGCGAGATAGGCTGACGTTCTCAGTGATGTGGAAGGTGACTCCAGAAGGCAAGGTACCTCAAGTAGCAGGCAGTCATCCCGCTAATCAGTCCTCCCTCGGTGGCCAGCCCCTACTTTTGCAAACAGAGTGGTAAAAATGCCATCCCTTAACACCCAGGTGGATAGCAAAGGACTTGTCGGTGAACAATACTGGAGGATGTAGGACTGTCCCTGTATCTTGTCTTACTGATGAGATACCGTGGAACTTCCAACTGGAATAATCTCACAACATGGTGGGGAAAGGAAGAATATTTGTACGAATCTCAGGAACAGAGAATTTCCTGCTCCTTGGCAGGTCACTCATCCATTTAATGCCTTACCTCCAGCAGCAATTCAAAACTAACACTTTGGGTGGGACAAGATGTTCCCCCCTGACTCCAACCCTGCCTTGTGCTCACAGGCGGTTGTGCAATGCAGTGGATGCGGGCAGTATCCCTCTGTGGCCTCTCTGGTAAACAGACTATTTCATTCTTCTTCAGAGCTGCAAATTACATCGATCCAAATAAAGCGTGATAGCTCTTCAGCAAAGGCACAGCTCCATCCTCTGCTTGCGTTATTTCCACGGAGCAGTTGTGGAGGCTGTCTATCAGTGCAGCAAGCTGCTTTCAGCTGCCTGCCAGCTCTCCCCAGGTCTTAATTTCTCTCCCTGTTCCTCTCCCACACTCTTTGTAACCCTAGCGATCTCCTCTTTGGTGATCGCAGGGTCCCCTCGCTAATCGAGGAGGGCTAAAGACTGCCACTTCCAGAGGACTCTCTGATCTATGTGAAGGACACTTTTTGTACTCAGAATTAGGTTTTTTTTAACCAGTGTTGTGCTCATGCACAACTCTCTCTGTGGAGTGTGCCAATTTGGTAATTTTTCACAAAGATTAACTTCAGTTCCTTATTATTGTCCATGCTGCTCTAAAGGATACTGAATCTTGTTTTGTGCTTTAGCAAGATATAGTTGCAGTCCTATATCTATAGCTGTATTTCTCCAGCTAGTCCCTGCTCTGGCACCGCGGTGGGTTTTATTTGTTCATTGTGAAAAGCGTTCCACTTCCTATAGCGACAGCATGATTACTCATGAGGCCTTCTAACAGTAGCTACTTGGTGGGCCTTTTATTGACTGAGTGGTCTTTGAACAGCTAATAGTCAAGTCTTAATTAAGATAAGCCTTTAATTAAATCTTGTCTCCTGTCCCCTGCAATATATACATTATTTGCTTTTCAAACAGTGTTCAGACTAACCCGTCTGACCAGTGGGAAAATAGAGGAGCTGCAGCATCTTCCTTACGTCTGCTCAGGGAGCTGATCTCTGGAGGAGCAGTGGTCTGGGCCATGCCCATGCTGCCCCTTGGAAAGCAGACTGCCTACAGCCATCTCAGCAAACTGGTTTCTCCGAGGAGGCCTTTCAGGACTGCACTCTTAATCGAGGTCACTTGATTTGAATATCAGGTGAAGGCCAGAGAAGAATTTACTCCTTCCAAGAGGAAAAGTGGTTGTAGGGCTTTTGCCCAGCAGGGCATTCTTGTAAGAGCTTATCTCTGAGTTGGGACAGAATGTGTCTCCTGTATTTCTAGGTGTTACTATAGCCTAATCTCAGTGTAAACAGGATCAGATGCTCTCCCAGGCTCTGCTGGGTGAAAGGGAGGTGAGTCAAAGGCCCCAACACGGCCTTTGAACCTCAGCTGATGGTGGAGAGCCGTGAGAACACTGACATAGAGGACAGGACATTCCTCAGTGAGGGATGCATGAGGCCAAAGAGCACTTCATTGCACCCTGTGTGCACAGCGGTATCGTAACCATGAGCTTGCACAGCAGAGCCCAGCAGCACTACTAGTGGTGAGAGCTGCTCTGAGCTCCCGCTGTTACCGTTCCAAAGCAAATAAGTCTAGAGCTAATGCATCTCCCAAGGAAAAGCCACACAGATTCCTCACTTGAATATGACTATTGATAAGCTGTTGGGATTTTTAATTCTTGTTTCTTTTAGAAAAATAATGCCAGGCTTAGCCCTTTCTGGGAGACAGGCACTTTCTTGTTTCTGTTGCTTTTGGGTTCTGGAGTTTTTCTCTTCTAGTTTTCATTGAGTGTAACAAAATGTTGCCTGAGCAGCACTCCACATAGCTCCATGGACTCCAGTGGGATAGTGTGACATGATGTATCTGAAACCACTTTCCAAGGCCAGAGGCGTTAACCATATTGTTGCATCTGTGCTGTTCTTCAGAAGCAGAGCTGGGCGTTTATAGGAACAATGTAGCACGTTCTTGTTCGGATGCAGTCAACAGAAAGATATTTGAAAACAAACGATGCAACTCTTCTTCTTAAGTTATTGCCTGCTGATGTTTGAAGCGCAGCCCTGCTGGTTCCTTCTACCAGTGAGGAAGAAAAATCACTTCAGTCTGAAACAACCCATACAAACAATGTGTCTTCCAGGCTCAAAACTGTTGTCATCAGCCAGGACGTGATACAGACACTGCCTTGCGTGGAGAAAGTACTCAGCCTCCTGCACAGCTATGTCACACCCTCAAAGAGACCCGTACCACCAGGGACTGTGCTAATGGGAGGGTTTCAGCTGAGGAACACCGACTACCATCTCATGATGTGCTGGGGACTCCAGCTTTTTCTCAAAAGCAGCCAGAGCTGGGGGAAGCCTTAACATAACCCTAGAAATGTTTCAGGTACTGGTAACCTATCTGGAGTCTGGGTGCAGCAGGTTTGCTGTGATGGGGGAGACCTTGCAGACCGGTCTTGTGGGCTACTCATTGTAGTCTCCAAGTCCCAGCTCACAACCCCCAGATGTTGCTCCTCCGCACTGCTTTGCCCATCCATCAGCCACTGGTACGTGGGCCGGCCAGCCTTGTGCAGCTTTCCCTGCAGAAGCGGAGCTTGCCCATTCCTCTGGTGGGGTTTCCAAACCAGGGACGCAAGGCTGTGGTTACCCAAAGTCTGCTTGGATGGCTGCTGAAGGCAGAGACGGAGGGCATTTCCAGGAAATACTTGGACGGTGGGTAGAGTTAAGTTAGCCTGCTGCAGCAAGGCTGAGTCTGGCAGCTCTGCTTACTACACACAGGGATTACTGGACTGCATGGGGCAAGCTGCGTCCAAACTCCATTCCTTGCCTATGTGACGTGTGTTTAATGCATCCAAGCAATCTTGGTGAGAAGGTGTTTATTGGGTACGTTAACAAGAGATATCTCAGGGTTGTCACTGTCCAGTTTACACCTGTTAGAGCCATTGCAGGAATGGAAATTGGGCACTCTGCATCACGCTGCTTGGTTGCCTTTGAGAGACCAAGACCAGAAAAAGGAATTGAGGAAACAGAGAAATAAAAGAAGTTTAATATCTGCTACTAATGGGCTGCTTGTCCTGACGCTTTGCCCTGAATGTGGCTTGCCTGAGATCTGACGTTCTAGTTATATTCTGGGGGCCCAATACGCTGCATCTCTCATCTTACAAGGAAGTGAGCGGAACTCTGAAATACTTGGCCTTTTCTAAGCAAGCAGAAAAATGAGGTTTTGTTGAAAGCTTCAAGTTCAGACAGCAAAGTGGAAATCTGGTCTGTTGCCTCTTGCAAGGGACAGAGAGAGCTCTTGGAAGCCAGTGGCAGAAAGTACCATGTAGCTTCAGAGCTGGCTTTCAGCAGTAACCTGGGGACTGGGGAAAGTGCTTCTCTTCAGAATTACCCTTCTGGTTTGTGCCCAGTCCTTAACCCCTTTCAACACACAGGTACATGATGGGATTGACTCACCTACTTTATAAAGCAAAATGAGAGTGCTTTCCAAACACAAAATATTTAGTGTGGGATAATATAACAGTGAGGGCCAGAATTAATAATGACCTTTGGTGCAGAAGTTAATAGCTGGAGATGGAGGAACTAGCAGGGAAATAGAAGTAGTGTTTGAAAACATTTGAACAGCCAGTTGAAAGAGCTGCCTGTTACAACTGGAGGGTCTGTAGAAGTCTCAACTGCAATGAAGGCTGCTCAGCGTTGCTCCCAGATCATCTCAACAAGGAACACCACCTTTTTGGTGCCTGAGTACCATCCATGTCTTACTGAAGTCTGAAGTATCTCTATTGCCAACCAGCTAATAGTCTTCAACTTGCTGGAAGTGGATCATTTAAAGAGCAGTGCAGCCTCTTTCACACCAGAGATCGTGCTTGCTTAATACCAGGAGGTTTTTTGGGTCCAGCAGATTTCATCAGATGTCACTGACCTACTGGATATGGATCCCCCATCACCACAAGAAGCTGAACCACATTTAACGGGATGCAGCAGAGCGCAGAGCAGGTGCTGCCAGCAGTGTCGCAGCATCTCTGTCCAACTTTGTGACTTTCTCTTCCTTTCTTTCTCCTTGGCATAGAGAAAGGGGCACACACAGAATAACCATGAGCCAAGGGTCAGAGCACTTTACATTGCAAGACATCACTTGCTGCATCTCCGCTATTAGGACACTTTCTAATTAGAAATGAGCTTAAATGCCCTGTGACTTTCAGAGCTCTCAGCTGCTGAGTTATATTGCACATATGTTCTGTGGGGCATAAGGGAGGGAGGCAGCAAAGGTATCTTGGGGATCAATCCTTTCCTGTTAAGAAGAGGATTTGCCTTTCTGAAGCAATGTCCTTGATGATTCTGTCAGAGAAAGCTGGCTGTTCTCCCCGGACACCGTCACTTGCAGAATTTACCTTGTCCTGTTGTGCTGATGAAGGGGTAAGGTGGCACTTGTAGCTAAGGCAGAATTACAATTCTCCATTCATTCTCCAACCACTTGTGCTTTGAATGGTTTATCACAGACTGCATCTGTCTCCAGAGTCCTCATGCCAATGCTCCTGACTTTTCTGAAGAGCCTTCTGCCCTTTGTCCCTCTGTGCTTTCTCACTGGCTTGATGAGCTTTTGGACTCTCCTATATATCTCAGCTGAAAATAGATTTTCCTTTGTGCTTTAAGAAATAATTCTGAATTGCTACTTCTACATTGGTATTCTGTTACAGAGTTTAAAATGGGAGTGGCTTCTGGTTTAAAATAAAAGAATTTTATAGGCTATTTATAGATTATTTTCCTCTAGATTCCAAAATAGTTTGGAAGCTCAGAAAGGTTCCTGGCTTGAGTTTGGGCCTAGGGCCATAGGCATGATCAGAGAAACAAGGGGTCAGTGACTGGCCATCTCACCTCCAGACCCACCAAAGTCCTACTCAGGCACTTTCACAAGTGCTAGTCAGACATTGGGGTTCCTGCAGTACTCCTGAAAACAGAGTATTTTAAGGCCAGCCGCTCGTGCCCTGCTGGCCGCACTTTAATTGAAGAGGTGGAATGCAATCTGCTGTGTTTTAGATAGGAGATCCTTTCTTGCATGTGTGTATCTGCATGTTGCCCCTCCTGCACCTAGTAACCTTTGAGTCAACTGACTGATTTCAGCTCCCGGATGGACTGTAGTTCTTTGAGCTCTATGAAAGAGGCAAATCAGGTAGAGGAGGGAGATCCAAGCAGTTCCGTATGTATATGCACAATATATTTTCATATGCGTGTTACTGGACACTAGAGAATCTATATGGGCAAAAGGCCTGATGGTCTCCGTATGAGAAGATCTTCACTTGAAGATCACAGTCAGTGATGAGGTCTGGTGTCATTCCTTCCAGTGTTTGTACAACTTCCCAAGCTTTTGTGCACCGGAAGAATAAGTCCTCAGATCAATTTACACTTTCCAATTTTGCAGATCCTTGACGAATGGTTTGGGCGGACAGTCATCTGCTCCTGCGTGAAGCTAAGCTACGACCATGCACAGAGTATGATTGAAAGCCCTGGGAAGGTGTTCTCACCTGAAGAACTACCCCCTCTCTCCCCTCAACACTCAGTAGCTGAGATCCAGCAAGCTGTGCTGAACCTGCATCGAATCGCCCAGCACCTCCGCAAACAGCGCTTCATCGACGGTGCTCTGCGCTTAGACCAGGTGAGTAAGTCTAGCCCCTGTAAGGGTCTGCCGCTCCACTGAACCACTTTCACGTTGTACTCCCTAAGAATTTCCTGATCAGTCTAAAAACTCAAAGGGGAAAGTCAAGGCTGGAATAGAAAGGCAGGTTTGTGTGCCAATGTCTTCTTAAGAGCGGCATCAAATTATGTACCAAAAGCACTAAGTAAAGGAGGATGAAAAGAAAAAAGTTCCTGTTTTTAAGGAGTGGTCCATCGTTCAACATTTTTCAGAATCCTAAAACCCTGGTGGACTGGTCCAGTAACTCATACAGTGAAACAGATCATGATGGTGTCATTCATTATCAGGCAGTTCAGATATCCTTAGTGCGCATTTCACTGTGAAGGGCTCATCCTCCACATTTATTTCTGTGCTTGCAATACTCATGTTTTCCGCAGCTTTCATAGCAGTTCTCTGCACAGGGAAAATGACTAAATGTTATCTAAGCTAATACTTACAAGTGTTGGGTGTGTTTCAGAGAATGAAATGCTAGTAAGGAGGTCTTCTGTCTGGGGTGATTTACATAATCTTGTATCAGTTGTGGTATGTGTCATTTCTATTTTACAAGTAGGTCCAGATATTTTACACTATCACAGCAAAAATACTTTTGCATTTGAGGTTCAGCTGCTCTGAGATGGCTTCTGACAGTTTTTGAGGATAGGAGGTTCCAGTAATTTATAGAACCCAGTGGCCTTCCTGAGCAGGAGACAAAATAATCTCTTAATATAAGGAAGCTCTATTGTTTCGTTTTGCAAAATGAGCATGAGTCAACATAAGGATATTGCTGAGAAAGAAGCTAGCGTACCAAGATATGTAAACAGGACTATTGTATGTAAGAGGTATGTTGTAACCCTTTCATTTTACTCAGCATTGTAGTGTTGTCTCCAGTTGCAGGAAAGTCTAATTTTAGAGAAATCATTGCAGAGCAACAAGAGCAAGGAGTGTCTATAATCTGTGACCTTTTCCGACAGAGCACGTGGCTTAGTCTGGCAAAGCTGCTGTGAAGAGGAGGCAATGTGCTTTTCCCCATGTCTAAGATGGACAGGATGACACATTTGTGTCTTGAGTTTCAGTAGAGGAGATTGGGGTTATACTTTAGGATAAACTTTCTGGTGTAGCTGTTGTGGTGTCTGAGGCTATCTTGCCTACATCTGTTGTAGGAGGACTTTGAGGACTGGTTAGGCACATGTAAGCGAGCCTGGAGCAAGGGCATTTGCTCAAGGTCCCTCCTTGCTCAAAGGAAATAATCATTCTTAAAATTATATTCAAATATTTTTTGGAAATCAGACTCCTACTTCAAAGTCATGCAGAGTTTTCTTAAACCTCTTTTGGAACAGAGGCTTCCCTCTTTGAGGTTTATCATACAATGGCTAATAAGCTGGGCTTTTGTTCCCAAGCACACTTTGAATGATAGAGAAACATAAAAAAACCCCAGCCTTTGCACTTGATGAGCTAACTGGGAAGCCTTGGAGATGTCTGGGTTGGAACAACAGTCCACGGTGACTGGGAGCTGTGGCCCAGAAAGGTCACCAGCTGCATTCCACAAGTCACACTTACAGTGTAGTGCTGAGCGGTCACTGTATGTGCCAGAGTTGAGTACCTGTTATCAAACTAACCTCAGGGAAAATATGTTTTAAAACAGCTGTGACATTTTCAATGGGAGGATTTGGCCAGGGAAGCATCCTGTTCCAGTGATACCCCATAAAAGATTAGCGGTGTTTTGTTTTGCTCTGTGCTGTTACAGAAGAGCCATTAAAGAGAACGTATTGGAGCATCATTTGTGAGATCAGGGTTAAAAGCCACTGCTAAGGGCACCAGAGAGGGCTGATTCCTACTCAGCCTAGTTCCTAACCAACGTGATAAACTGAGTTATATCTCACAAGTGGCACTTTATGCTGCGCAGAATCTCTCTCCCTTGGCAAGAGTGTCAGAGCAAAAGTAATGGTCTTTGAGAAGGAAGTGTATTTTAGTTCAAGGGACACTTTCACCATACTTACTCTTTTCAAGTACTGCCTTGATAGTTGTATTTTGATAAACTACACCCTCCCTAGCACATGGAGAAAGCGGTTACCGTAAGGCCTGAGTATGAACAGTATGTGAGGGACGGGTGTGTGGACATGGCCAGTGGCATACAGCCGGACAAAGCAATCTGTAGCTTTTAATAGAAGGTGATGAGTCCCTCTGCCTTTGCTCCCCCACTTCCCTGAGTTCCCATGGACGCAGTTGTGCACCGGGTCCGACTTCCAGCCCCAAGCAAGCGAGCAAGGGTGGGTCCGAATGGGAAACACACCTTTCTAATCGCTGGACCTCTCACTGATTTCCTGTTGAGTAATGTAAATCCTGAACAATGGAAGACAAACTCCAGCAGGAAACTAGGGGCAATGAATTATCAGATTCCAAATAAATATGTAAGCGAAGGAAATGATCATCCCACAGTCTTAAGGGAGGGGGTGGCTGGGCATGGATGACTCCTGTGCTTTTTTTTCCAAGGGATGTGAGCTCTCTTCCTATACATTGCATTATGTTTGAGAGCTTCTACTGTGGGGTCACTCCTGATTGAACAACGATGACTTTTTTTTCTTACTTCCACCCTGCCATTTTTCAGTGTGACATGCTCTTGTGCTTCCTGTTGGTATTAAGAAATCATGAGGGGAAGAATCTCCCGTCCTGCTTTGCCACTGGCCATGGTGGCCTTGGGCTGGTGCTCTCCCTGTCTGCCTCAGTTTCCTCTTTGGAATGATATTGATCTCCCCCGTAGTATCTGTATAATTTAGGATTTATTCCTGAAAACTAAGACCATCTCTCAGATGAAGCCATTCATGGGCGTATCTTTATAATAGCAGAAATACTGGTTGGCCAGGGAACTCCTTGCACCTGACACAGGATGGCTCCGGTAAGATGCAGCTGTCTCAGGCCGGCCGTGCTGTGGTGAGGGGAATGTTTGCTGTTTGAATGTCGCTGCTGATTTTTTATAACCTAGCATGGGAGCGGCATCTGTTTGCCCATGGTTTTATCCTTTAGCAGTAATTTTAGAAGCAGGAATCTCTGTAGCTCAACAGATGAAGAATATATATATATTTTTTTAATAATTTGGGAATTACATATCTGGGTCACACAGAAGACCTTGAGACAAATTACAGAGGTAGCACAAGGTCTTGAAAGCTTAGGATTTGTGGGTTCAGTGTCAGTATATATGTGTCTCTTTGGGGCTGTGTAATTTTGAATTCCTGCGTCAGTTTGGTCCTGGCCATGGCAACCTACATACTTGCCACTCTTTTCCCCCCCAGTTCCTTTCATGCCTCTGCAGAGGTCTGTAGGGGAATCCCGCTGCATTGGACCTTGGGTCTGAGGACTTTCTTTGCAACCAGAACCACACATCTGCCACTCCGTGGGATCTTGCTGTCCCCATAGGCCCCTTCTGGGGCTTTTTCCCTAGAATATGGTTTCCTGTGCTGCCTGCCAGCTTCCTAGCTCCAGAAGGCAGCTGAGCACTGAGTTTTAGAGGTTTAAAGTCTTTGCACCTTCAGCAGCTAAGGAGCTTATGAAACTTTGTCCACACAGACAGAGATTAATGTATTTCTTTTCCTTCTCATTTAGAGCTGCAGCTTTTAGATGTAAAGGCAAGAGGTGCCTTGTACTGTGACTTTGAGAAGGAATGTTCAGATATTTACAATATTGTCTTCCCCCCCACCTCCTTCCTGCCCAGGACCATGAAATGCCACCCCTGTGCTGTCCTCTCACAGGTCGTGGTGCACCCGCACTATAAATTGGAGCAGGGATCTGACCTGGTTTAAAACCCAAAGTGAGCACAACCCACAACTTTCTTTTTTTTTCCTGGCCCGGTTACTTTGAAGCTGGATCACTTCCCCAAACCACAGCTTTTCGAAACACTAGCCAGAGAATCAGATAGAAACTTACTTTCAACAAAAACCATCAAGTTTGCAGAAAAGCTCCTTAGCTCCTGCCTAGAGGAGACCTGCTGATAAATGGTTCTCTTTTTGGCCTCAACAGTTTATAAATGAATCACGAGGACAGGTGCCTACAAGAAGACAGGTTAGAAAGGATTTCTGTGCATATTTAAAATGAGAATACCCCGGGATGCTGATCTGTCTCTA
Organism: Gymnogyps californianus; assembly: GCF_018139145.2. NCBI lineage: Eukaryota > Metazoa > Chordata > Aves > Accipitriformes > Cathartidae > Gymnogyps > Gymnogyps californianus. The sequence goes on from NC_059480.1 coordinate 18,552,618, forward strand.
TGACAACTGTCTGTGAGCTGAGCAGTGGCTTTTGTTGTGCCGATGATTCTGCCTTTGCCAGCGCACTTATACCTGGGTGCTCAAAACGTTGACATTGACCAAAGTTCATTGTGAGAACAACCTAAAGTGCATTGGCGTTAGACGAGTTAATGGCATTGAATTGTTTGCTAGAATAGCTTCTCTCCTTGTTTTCTGTGCAACAGACATTCAGCTTTGCAGGTATGTGTGAAAAGGGAAGAAAAAAAGGATAAAAATGGCAAAGATGAGAATGTTATGCAAATTTAAGGATTGAATTGCTAGTGAAGTGGTCTCACTTCTCCTTGCTCCCAGCCTGTGTGCCGTGGCACTGTCTCGTCATCTGAGCAAGGGTTGTTTTTCCCTGTGGCTCTCTATTGTTTTGAATAACTTAAAGATAGTAAACATTGTATTGTTGTAGCTCCATACCACGCTGGAGACCTTACCCACGGTCCTGTCCCATGGCTGCTGGAGATAAGGAAATAAGTGATCTTTGAGAATAGCTTTGTTTAATTAAGGTTGGTGGGACTCCTGAAGTATCAGAGTATTTCTGCTGCAGGAAACATAGGGAGACAAGCACAAAGACCCCAAACACCAGAATGTGTGCAGAATACCAGCTCCAGGTATATGGCATACTGGATATATTAACCAGCTCTGTATAGTTTTTGAAGGTCTCAGAACTGACTCTGCCTTCTTAATGCAAACAGCTTTGAGAAGTTGACTCAAGCCATTCACACGCAGAAAATGAAGAAGAAGAAGGACGCTGTACATGCAGGATGTGACACTGTATGTTGGGAAATTTTGTATTTAGTTGTGGCTAATGGGATAGGACAGAAACACGTATTTTTAGACAGTTGCTCCTGCTAATGCCGTTTAATTGGAAATCTCAAAAGCCACAGATTAATTACTATCACCATTAAAATTTTCCAATATGAATGACTGCTGGAAGTAGTTATGGGAAATTGTTTTGTCATATTTCCTGCCTCATATCTGTATAGTAAGCATTCAGGTCTTTTCTTCTTGCTACGTGCAAGTAATAAATATTTCTATCCTGGTTAAACAGTCATTGTGTGCAAAATACAATATATTAGTATACAAATGGAAGGCACTCTGGGTTGGAAGAACTGTTTAGATGGGACAGCAAAGGGCTATAATGTTGTATAGACCTCAGTTAACTGAATGCACCTATGTTTTCCCTAATAGCATGATCTGAATTTATGTCTTAAAATGCTGTTGGGGCAAGAAGGCCATCCTAGCTTGAGTACTCCCTGGTGTGATGCTTAGGTTTTCTAGCCACTGCTGCTGTATGTGCTAACCCTGCACACTCTCAGTGCATGCATCTTTCTGGGGAGGATTAAATGGCTTTGCTCCAACCCCTGACTCTTGGCTGCATCTCTCCAGGGAGCATTATTTTGTTGGGTTTTTGGCCAGTCTCAAAGAGAAAGTCCTGGTGCTCATCACCTATGACGACATTAGTACCAAATTTATCTCGGATTTGGTTCTCGCAGGGTAGGTTGAGGTGTGTACCTGCTTTGGCACTTGCTTTGACCCAAGAGAAAATCCAAAAGGCCCATTTATAAAATCCTGAAAACTGCCATGATGCCTCCCTAAAGAGGCCATTACAGCAACAGTGCATGAACGTGACAGCAGAGGCAGGGTGGGCTGTACGTATGGTGCTGTAGGATAAATGGAAATGCAGACTGACAAGGAGCTTTCACTATTCACTTCCTATCACAATTCCACCATTGTCTGCTCCTTCTCTTTGATGTCTGGTTAAAGAGACATCACTGATACCCAGAATGGGGACAGCAGGTGCTATACGATCATTACGGACAGTTGCTTATACTGTGTGATACATAAGGCAGCTGAGGGGATGTTGGATGTATTTGGAGATTAATTTCCTGTGGGGATTTTATGTCTTTTGCATAGCCCCAGTTAATACGTCAAAATGAGCATCTAAGGCTGCAGCTTTCTACTGCGGGATACTGCTCTTCCCTGCAGGAGTCATTGAAATGCATTTGCAAAGGTGCGTTAGCGAAGTAGGAATGGTTTTCGAAATCTCTTTCCTACAATACCACAGGGGAACGTGGTACTTTGCAGGCAAATATGAAATGTCATCGTTGTCATCAGGAACAGCTAACGGCTCCGGTCGGGCAGTTTGCGCATGCACTGAGGATGCGTGCAGGAAGGAGGCGTTGCGGGATTGTGTTACGGAGGGGGTCTGTGTTGGCTGAGCATCTTTCTGCTTACATGGAGATGTTTGCATTGCCAGTAGGTTTTAAAATATTTTGATTAAATTAGGATTTTGAGTGGAAAGCCCTCTGAATCTAATGTTTTGCCCTGGGATTTTAATGAAGTCCTCCCAGGGGTGTGAGTAGGATTGATGTCGTCGCACATGTCCCGCCGTTCCCTGATCACTCTTTTAGAGCTGAGCAGCTGTGTCCCAGCAGGAGCAGGTGGTGAAGTGGTCGAGCTGGCTCTGGCAGGAGGGGGGAGTCAGATGCTGGAGCACAGGGCTTGGCTGTAGAGTGTCATGCTGGGAGCCACCGCAGCCAGATGTCTGGGCAAACACGGCCGGGAAGGAGCTCCCCACACAGTGGTGCTCTGGCATTAATTTACCATCAGTAATGCAAGAGTGGGTTATGACTTTATTCGTCCTGGAGTAAGTATTCCAGCCACTAGCTCAGACATTCAAGTTCTCTGGTCATGTTCGAGTGTTTTTCTTCTGAAGAAACACAGCTTAACCTTTGAGTTTTATTAAATCTACCATAGATGTGCAAGCTCAGAAACTTCTCCAAAAAAAGGGGTCTTACGCTTTAATTTTGAGATGCTGTTTGACATAGCAACAGCTCCTTTCGTCTGCCAGCCTCAGAGCAAGTATCAGAGGGGAGGCCAGCTCCATCCTTCCAGGCAATGGGAACGGCATGAAGAGGTGAAGCAGTTGCCTGAGCTCATGCGGTGAGTCAGTGGCAGAGCTGGCAGGAAAACCTTTTTATGATTCTCAGTCCTCCAGCACCTTAGGCCAACACTGACCATTCTCTTCCTCTCACGTTTATTACTGACAGCTATTGAATAAGAATTGGTGCTTTTTTGTTTCTGCTATTTATTGCTGGCCCAGTTAAGGTCAGGGGTTTTTTATCCCAGTTCCCTAGCAGGTAGTTCTCACGGTGCAGAGCAGAGAAACAAGCCGCATCAGCACGAAGGGCTGAACTGTGGCCAGCACGTCTCTGCAACGCAGAAGCAATCACTGTGTTTCACAAGCGGTCTCCCTCCCCAGTCCTTTCAGTTCTCAGGCTTTGCCTACATGTGCCAGGACCAAGCCAGTGTGCTGCTGTCCCATGGAAGTCTCTCTTGCTTGCACAGGGCAGAGTTGCAGTGGGCAGTACTTCGTCATACCTTCCAAATTGCTTCGCTTTTTCTATTAATTGTTTCCAGTTGGTGATCAGCCATTGTAGAAGGGGGGTGAGCTGGCAGTCATCACATGCTGACCTGCAAGTAGGGTTGAAGGTGTTTGCAGGTACTCCAAATTCACACATGAAGCAGACATCTCTTGGTGTCCTGGACTAGCTGGAAGCAGATGGGTCTTGCCCATGCTTGTGTGATAGGCAGCCTGGGGTCACTTGGTCATAGGGACCTCAGACAGTGCGGAATAGCATCTCTAGGGGAAAGAGAGGGCATCTGTGGCAGGTGGTGACTTAGTGTGATGGAATGTGTCCCAAATGTGAAGCTGATAGCTAAGGTGAACAGACAATTCAGTGCTTCATCCAGCTGAGCAAGCTGCTCACTGGTATTTTTGAGGTTGGTGGGGAGAGAAGTAGTGACTTCTGCTGGTTATACTGAAAGAGATTCAGGATGGAAAAACTGGTTCTCAATGAAGCACAAACAAATTGGTTCTTCAGTGTCTCTGATAGCAAGACAGATAAAACCCAGGAAAACGTATGTTTGTGTAGAGGTGCATGTGGGGTTAGGGCTGGGAGGAAATTCTTATTTTACATTTTCTACTGAGGAAACAATCCTTGCTCCGACAGTCTTGCCCTCCAGTTGATGGTGTTTTTCTTCCCCGGCGATGAACAGACGTCATCAGAAAGTCTCTTGTTGTTTCAGATTCCGTATATCACATATTTGAACAGAGACTTGACAAGGTTTTTTTTTCAGGTATTAATTATGGCTGGTTGCATGGCTAATCCATCATTCTCTTTAGATTGAGTCACTGGGTGTTGAGTGATGTAACTTCAAATGTGATCAGTCTGCCATAGGTGAAGATGTAGCAGCTCTGTGTCAGAGCCAGTTCTGTTTCACCTAACAGTAAATGGAAGAAAGGCTAATTGTATAATGACAAAAGACAACGTTTGGAAGGAGATGAAAGATTCAGACATTGCAGTTCTGTGATTTCTCATTTCAATTCCAAAGTGAGAGGGGAAAAAATTCTTGCTTTCCATGACCACAACTCATTCTGTCAGGTGTCTCTGGGCATGATCACTCCTTCTGAGTCCTGGGATGTTTTATCTTTTCTCATCCATAGCATACGGATGCTGAAATACAAAGAAGCTCAGAAAGCACCTGTGGTTTCCACAGCCCTCTGAAATGAGGCTACAAGAGTCTTAGCCAAGATCGCAGCAGCTGAGCTGAGGATGGAGCTGGTCTTGCCCCATCTGAGGAAGCCAGCATGTGCTGAAGTCCACTTTTGGGTTTATCTTTAAACATTTCAAATCCAAGCCCACGTCTCCTGAAATTATATGCCCTGCTAAAGTTTGCAGTGATTCATTGGGAGTACGTTTTGTTGAGCAACCTCTCGGTTTTGTTTTGAAAGCAAGTGGCTTTGAATCTGTCTTTAGTAGTCTAGATCATTTATCTTGCCCTTCTCTACATCTTCATATGGTAATAAGGAAGTTGTTCAAGCATATGAGCGTAATTCAGAATGTAGATTTCCCCTGAATACGTAATTGTGTAAAATGGGAGCGTGAAGCATGACATCGCAGATAAGGTTGTTGGTCCACGTTGCACTTGTTTCTGAGATTTGTCCATACTTGAGATTTGAGAAAGACCTCCTCCCTGAATGTGCTCCTTCTGTGTGCAGCACTGTGTTCGCTTGTGGGAGACGCTGTGATTCTATGATGCTTCCTGCTTCCATCTTGAGGCACAAATACCCATCTCTCCCCAAAGATACGTATTCCCAAGTTGTTGCATTGTCAGCGCCTTAAAACCTGACAGGACTATTAAACTTTGCCCTCTGAAGGGAATGCATTCTCCAGTTTGGATCTAGGCTGGTAGCAGATATGTTGCATTTGTGCTAGTTACCAGCCAAGCTGGCGACTATCCGTTGCTCATCTGTGGTGGGCTACCATTAAATTGATGGTCACTTGAAAACTAAGCAAGAAGCAGTGAGAAAGTAGCCTCAAGAGTTTGTTGGAGTAGAGTCATTTGAGAGACTTCAGACATCTGGAAGAAACCAGCCATGCAAAATCACTGTGGAGGGGTTTTTGTGGGTAATTCCTTTAACTGGACTTGAAAAACTTGTTTCTGTCACATAAATACAAACTAACCAAGCAGTCACTATTGTTTGTTTTTTTAAAAAACCAGTCTAGCCTGAATACAACAAAATTCAATTTGTGCCTTTCTTTACAATTGAAGTAAACTGGCCGCGTCATGGGTTTGATCCCTCTGATCCTGCTGACCTTGGGGGACTGCAGAGCTATAGCTTATTGGGTGTCTCATGGCAATGCTGAGATCAGCTCTCTGACTGAGAAATTCTCAGTCCCATGAATCAACAGGAGGTTTTGCATTAGCTTTAAGGCTGCAGTTTCACCTCAGTTTCAAGGTCTCTGTTTTAATCTCAACACTCCCCTTGTTTTTCTGAGAAGAAACCCCATTGATCCAGCTAGCACTTTACTTCTGATGAGCATGTTAGAGTAAAACCTGACCCACAATACTAGGAAATAAAATGCTTAAATAGCTAAAATGAGGTTTTAAAAAAATGCAATTTATTAAATTATTTCTCTTTCAGTGATGTGTTTAGCAGGTATAGAAGACAGAATGAACTAAAACAGGCTTTGGCATTTCAGAAAGTGAGTCATTTTTTCTGTTGCATCATGTATAAACTTTTCCCTTCTCATGTATGTATGGTTGAAATTACTTTGAGGTTTTGAATTTTCACTTCAGCTCTCTGTTTTTTATTATTTTCAAACATTACTGAAAGTGATGGTTGATAGTCTTTAATACTGTGCTCACATTGCCTTGCTCTTTAGTTATTTTTTTAAAAAATAAGCCAGTGGGCAACATATAGGCAGTTAAATGAGCTGGGGAGTTACTGGTTTCTCATGTTTAGGTAGGAGTAAGAGGTAGGTGTATTGATGGATCCATAATGTGGTGCCAAGGGGTGCTGCTGTCAAATAGCCTTTACACAGGGGACCAACCTTGAAATCCTTGTGCAGTGTGGTCATCTCTTTTCAACTTCTCACGTATTTGTACAGGTTCCTTGAAATCAGTTTAAAGACCATGAACATGGTGCTGTTGCAACCAGCTGAGGTAGCAGACAGGTGTGTCTTTTCTTAGAAGAGCGCAAAACAGTATTAAACCCTCTGAGGTTCTCCATGCTGGAGGAATGCTATTGCTCAGTGTCCCAGGAGTTTTAAGATAAAGCCTAGAGCAGACAATGAATACTGAGAGAGGCCAGATAGAAGTATGGTATCTAAATGGAGTTTCCATAGGTCAGGCCCAGCACAGAAGCCAGATGGTCTCCACGTGCCAGGACCAACAAGATGTTGTACATGCTTCTTGGGATGAAGAAATCCAGCAGATGGAGGTGTGTTAAACCTGGCCTTGTGTGCCCACTTTGTAGGGAGAAGCGGCTACTCCTCAGGGTGAACTTGATGACCTTCTTTCTTTTGAGTTCACAGCTACCGTCTGCAGCTGAGCACTGCAGGAAAGAGAAGACTTGTCCTAACCCTCAAGCAGTTGGGCAAAGTAACATCATCTGGGCTTCATCCCTTCAGGAAAATTGTTGAAAGGCAGGCAGCTTCTACAACCAACTTCTTTGGGCTGGTGGGTTTCTTGCACAGCTTTGGCTTGGTGTGCTGCCAGACCTGGTTCATCCTTGCTCTTGCTGTTTGGTGGTCTGTAGCTTGCTTTGGACCCAGCGTTGAGGATCAGTGGTTTTGCTACAAGTAGCCTTTGTAATAGTGGTAGCATAGCGATGGGCACAAAATACAATTCAAAGGAGGAAGACTTGCTGGAAAGAGCTTAAACAGCCAAGAAATGGGTGCCACCACAGGCATTTCTCCCAACCCTCATTAATTTTCATTTTGAAAGAGTTATGTTTGGGGAGGGGTTTTTTTGTTTGTCTAAAATAAAAAAAATCTTACCCTCCTTCACGGAGCTGCTGCCCCAAATGTTTTTAGAACTAGCGCATAGCTGCCCAGTCTACCTTGTCTAGTTAGAAACTGGCTCGATATTCAGTCTTGGCAGATCCCATGAGAGTCTATGAGATCTATTAGAAGGGTCCAAGGTGACTCTTTGGTATGAGAGGGTAGGCATTTCACAGCTTGCTGAATGTCAGCCGTGACAGTGCGGTGCCTGGGCTGTGCTGTGTCAAGGCTTGCGCTGCAGTTTCGGCATCCTGGAAATGTAAAGCTGGAGAGGGCTTTAGGAGATGATCCTTTCCTTTTCCTGGCAATAGCAGGAGCTCAGCTGGTAGCGGTCCTGTGCCATGTTTGTTGTTGCTTTGTCACTGAGCCTTTGTAGCTGCTGAGACCTGTGTAGCCAGAGCGAGTTCCTCCTGGGGTTGTCTCCATGACTTTCACCCACCCAGCTGTGCCGATACAAAGTGTATGGAAGAAGTTTGCCGTTGGGCCTGTCTCTCACGTGTCCCTGATTAGTCGTTGCCTGGAATCTGAAATACCAAAGGCCTGCAGGAACCTTGTGAGGAGCTCAGCTGAGAATGCCAAGGTTCTCTGGGGTAGAGTTCAGTAGTCTGAAGGGCTCACCTGATTACAGCAAGGTAGTCATGCAAAGTGACTCACACAAGATTATCTTTAATGTCATCGAGTGTTTCTTCTCATTACAGTTGACAAGACAACCTGCTGGCTGCTGTTGTAATGGGGTTTTACTTGACGTGGCCGCAGTGTTGCGTGGTGCAGAGAAATGCCGGGGTGCGAGATGCCCTCTAGTGCAGTCCGGGCAGCATAGCTCGGCGCTCCCACCGCTGGTGGCATCGCCGCTGCGCCGGGGGCGGGTGGCACAGCTGGGCGATAACCAGAGTGGGCAAAGCCTAGCAGGGACGTTTGCTCTTCAGCTTTAAGTGGAGATTTCAGCCTTAGGTTGGGGTTTATGGAAAGCAGCATGAGGTTTGGTTTAGGGAAGAAAAAAAAAATAGTCCTTTCGAAAAGCAATTTGTTTCTGCTTTCTGTGAGCAAGTCTTCCAAACGGACTTGGTCAGTTCTGCAGTACGATCAACAGGACTGGAAAAAAATACCAAGTGAAGTAACACAGTGGCTGTGGTAAACATGAACTGAGGCCTTGGAAGTAGCTAATGGCATACCACAAAAGAGTCTCCTTTCACCCACCACGGGCTGTGCCAGCAGCAAGCACTGCCAGCGCTGGCGTCTAGCAGAGGAAAGCATCATTTGGCTCCCTTTTGGATTTCATTACTCTTCCTGCACTCCCTCCTGCTCACAGCAAAAGCCTTTCCAGTTGTAAAGAAGTGAATTAACTCCCTTCGTGTCAGTGATGGATGAGGCGCTTTCTCCCCCTTCAAAGAGGCGAGCTGTGCCGGTGAATGTGGGCCAGTGGAGTTGAAAAGTCCAAGCGGAACAGGAGAGCTCGTGAGGTGACCCAGCTGTCAGGCAGGACACCCTGGGGACAGCTCCCGCTGGTGCCCTGCGAGTGGGGAACAAAAGCCGCTCTCAGCGCGCTTGCCCAGCCTCGAGGCTCTTTTTTTTTTTTTTTTTTTTGTCCTGCTTTCAATGGACTTGGGCACATCCCTTAACACACAGCAGCCGTTTGTGCAGGATTCAGGAGCGTCAAAGGCTTTCAGAGGGTGCTTCTCCGCCCTGCACAAAGGAGGGTTAGCACGCTGGTACTTGGGAGATCTCCTTTCAGGCGTCCATGGCTAATCATATTAAAGGTGACCTCGTGGGCAGCGCTTTCCATTGTTGCCGTATGTTTTGTCCAGTGCTTGAGTGATGTTGCGCATTGGAATGTATTCATGCGTCGGCTAATTTAATCACCAGGCTTAATCCCCTCTCCTGTTCTACACCCTTAGAATTTACTGGCTCCCTTCTAGCCTCCCGTGCATTGTCTGGGTCTCCTTCACAAGCTAATACCGATGCCTGGAGATATCTTTATTTATTTATTTACTTTCAGAGTTTATTTAAAAAAATAATCTCAACAACAAACCCAGAAACCTCTCCAAAGGGTGAGCGAGCACAGTGGATGCTCTAGGAGGCTGATCCTTCATCCCTGTGATCTTTTTCTTCCAGCTTTTCCATAGAGAAATTAAGGATTAGGCTCATGGGTTTAAAAAAACAAAACAAAATACTACGAATGGAAAAATGACTGAGAAAGCGGTGTGTCTCCTTTTAATATTGTTGGAATAAATAAGTAATTTTAAGAACTTGACTGTCTGTGTAAAATATGATGTTGGTTTCTGCCTTTAAAACTTACTGCTTTGGTATGGACAACTCCAGTTCCAGGACTGACCGGACAAAATTAACCCAACAAAGCCCCAAGTCCATCAAGCTGCAAAACTGGAAAGTCTGATTTATGCAAAACTACTGCAAAAACCAGAGAGCTCTGTAAGAGCTGCCATGCTCTGCAGAAGCCAGGCATTTCTAGGGAGCGGTGCTTTACACACTGTGTTTTAAGGATGATTTCTAAAGATTTTTCTAAGATTTCCCTGCCCCAGCCGACTCTGCCCTGTGGAGGGCTATGTTAAAAATGGGAATTAGAGATTCAGTTGTGTTATGACTTGCTTTAGGAGTGGATGGGGTCAGTCCCGGCAGGGGAAGGCAGCGATGAGATTTTAGGATGATACACGATCAGGTTGCTAGTATGCTGAACTCCCAGGGGCAGGAAACCTTTTAATTTCCTTACACTTGCTGAGGCAGATTGTTAAATAAATACCTCATGCTTTGGTTTAGCTCTTAGATTCTCCTTCTCCGCATACGGCATGCTGGTACCCACAACTCTAAACAGTGGACTACATCCCGGATGTCTTTGAAACCTTAAACATAGCTTGTACCAATTTAACTGAATTACAGCTTTGCGTTTCCCTCTGTGTGTGTGTGTCCATGCACACATGAGTTTCTTGCAGCTGAGTTCTCGCACATGAGCTTGCTGGTCTTCTGTGACTGTGTGTTAGGGTTTGGGTTTGATAGGAGGAAGGAGGAATGACGTAAAAGATTGCAGATTTGTGACTGGTTTTAAAAATAGTTTTAAAATATTATGTATCTTAATTTTGAAGAAATGCAATACTGCTTGGAAACCACAACTACCGAACGTAAACCATGTCGAGCCCCTTACATATGTTAAATAACAGTGCGGAACAGAGGGTTATAAACAGCCTGCTGTGCATTAATGCTGGAAGAAGATCACTGATCCTACCCCCCGCGCTCCAACCCGGGGATCGGCGGCAGCGTCACGGGCTCTGACATCAACTTGGCCCTGCAAAAATACTTTACATTTTACACTGCACCTTTTCAGAGTGAACCTTGCCAGAGCCCTTTCTGAAGTGTCTGCATGCAGAAATCGCTTCCCCGCTGAAGCGCAGCCGTGTAGGAGCCAGAGGAAGACGGCTGGCCGTGGGTTAGCTGGAGGGCAGGGTGCCCGTCCCCTGCCAGTGGGCTCTGGGCTCGCTGAGACAAGTCGCCAGGCCCCTCCTGCTTCCTCCTTTCCCTGTGACAGAGGAGCTGCGAGGTCCCTAGGAAAGTGTGAGCGGGAGCAGGTTGCTGCCAGAGGAATTCAACCAAGCCACAGCCAGCTCCTTCCTGGGGGAGCCTGGTGGTTGTGCTAACAGCAGCAGCTCTTGCTGTCCATGGGAACGGGCAGGGCTGTCCTTGGAAAGCTTTGGATCTCCTGCTTGTGCACCAAGCAACCGTGCTTAGACACGCCATGAGATTCAGTTAAGTAAGGGAGAGGAGGTCATGGCACGCAGCTCGCCTCTGCCTGGGGAGGAGGGAGCTGGCACTGCCATGGCAGGATGCTGGGTGGCGTTTTATGGCATGCAGTGTGCGGAGAAGATGCTCTGCGGAAGGCAGTGGGCTGAGCGTGTATGGCAGGAGACGCCTTCCCATCCCATGCTGCTAACAGTGTCGGAGGGAGAAGGTTTGGCCAAGGACACAGCACAGCTGCCTGCTGCCTGCAGTCCTGGCAGGTTGCAACAAGCTGTGAGAGAGTCCAGATCGTCCCCAGAGAATGAGCAAAGCTTGAGTCAGCAGTGCTAAGGCTGGACTTTGGGACTGCCAGGTATTTCACAGCAGCACCCCAAAGGATGGGGGAGAATGACGTGGCTGTCAAACTGAGATCAGCGTGGTGTGATCAGGGTATTCTGCATCTTCATAGTCCCAGCTCCAGTTTAATGGTTTGCAGATATAACTAAACCTAGAAATACTGTTGTGATCTCTCTTGTTACGTGGCAGAGCTCTTATCATGTCTGCACAGGGGCTGTTCATATTTTAATGGATTTATCTCTTGTATGGAGGGTATTACAAGCTTTCATCTGTCTTCCAGTGCAACTCTACGGAAATCCCTCCAAGCATGAGGCAGTACCTGGGCGCTGAATTAATCTGTGCTCCTGGGTTCTCACAGCTCCATTAGTGGCTTAGCAGGGGAAGCAGTTAGCATTAACAAACTTAAGAAAATAGGATTTGCTATGTTTGATCTGCCCTCAGCTCCTTGTATCCTCCCAACAGCAATGACAAAGACTGGGCACGTTACGGGAAGATACAAAATAGTCATAGGGAAGACACAAAATAGGCTGATTTGTAAAATGTGTATCAGCATCCTCCAAGGCTCGTGGGGGTGGGAGGAAAGTTGTGCTATAGTCACGTGCAATAAAAGACACTGAACCATTTTTCCTCCTGCCACATGCACAGACGCATCTGCACCCACAGCTCTTACCTTGCCTTTCCCTGTGACTTGAGCCATTTGAAGACAGCATGGTGTCCCATCCTCCTTCAAGTAATCCCTGCCTTGTGCTCTGTCGCTGGCGTGAGGCTGGGGCAGCTCTCAGAAACCATCCAGCGCTTTGTGAAGGGCTGTTTGTCCCCTTGCTTTTCATCAAATGAACGTTTACCGTTGCTGGTGTTCTTGTTCTGTTTTCCATTAAAGGAACGGCCTGTGAGCCGTGCGCCGTGTTTCCCTTGTGGTGCTATGTTCCTTAGCAGAGCTGTGCATCCATCAGTGGCTGGATCTGCCCTCTCTTTGGGAGCTGCTGACTTCTGCAACGCTGTTCTCTACTGACTGCGGGCTCTCACAAAATTGCAGGGCCAAGCGTGAAGGTAAACTTCAGGCTGCTTAAACCTAGGGTCAGTAAGTTGAGACCTGTTTTCAGACATGACTGTCAGGTGTCTGAAATAACAGCAGTTGGGGATAATGACCTGTTACCTGTAGTACCCTCTAATAATGACATACCAAGCAGCGAGTTTAGAGAGGGTTGCCACTTGGTTGTGTCACTTTTCATCTAAAGCAAATGTGGAACACACCAATTGCTTTTCTTAAGTCTTTCAGGCTCTTGCATACCGCTTTGGGACAGAAGTGCCTTAGGGATCCCTTTCTGATCAGGCTTTGCTTTTTTTCGTCAGATCAAGATGGCATATACATGGACTTCCATATCGCCCAACCTATGAAAAAGCTGGTGTTGGTCCTGCAGACCCCCTCAGATCCTGGGTATGACTGACCAGCAGGCTGCAGGCACTGTGGCTGCACAGAAACGCCGGTCTGTTTGGCTGCTGACACTTGTCAGCTTAGGGGAACTTTTACGTCAGCTGTACACTTAAAGTTTCTCTCTTTGTTAATAGTGAGAAATATTTCCTTTTTTTCATGGTTACTTTAACTCACTTGGTTGGTCTATTTGCTCCAGGATTTTCAGAGCGGTGGACGTATTTGCAGCTCTGCCAGCCCCTGTTGTACAGTGAGCTTTCCGACGAGCCGGGGATTATGAGGCCCAGGGTCTCTCTCAGTCCTGGATGTCGGTGGCGGGTGCTGCTGGTGTTGCGCTCCCCTCCTTTGGGCTCTGCACCGGCTGCTGGTGCCTGCGGGCTTTGGCAGTGCGGTGTCAGCGGCTGCATTTCCCATCTCTCTTCTCATGCAGCAGACCCTGGTCTTGCCTGTTCCTGTTCACACCAGTTACAGGTCCCTGTGCTGCTCCCCTGGCCTCTGGCTGTTGGCCTCTGGTCTCTCCTGGGGAATTTTAACTCTCTGATAAGGTACGTGATGTCCGAGTGCTGCCCTCCAGCCATCAGCTTCTTCATGGACAGGGAAACTTCACTTGCTGGCAACTCTGACTGCTTTGAGAAGGGTCAGTCCTGCCTCCCCAGGAGTCTCTGGGGTTGTTTCAAATTCCTGATTGCAATCTAGCCTCTTACTAGAGTCTTGATCATCCTCCTCTCCCAAATTCCTGCTTTCCCAAGTGAATTTCCATATCTCCCAGGTGAAGAAGAGGCCATTGGGACTGGGCAGGACCTAACTGTTGCCCTGCATCCCGTAAAGCCTATAGTCATTATCTGTCTTCAAAATGCAAGAGTTTTCTGTGACCTAAAATCTCTCATCTCTATTGAGGCTGGTAAAGCCCAGCTTGTGAAGGCTTTTTTATTGCACAAGATGAAATCAGTGAAATTGTCTTTTGTCAGAGCACTGGCGGGGCTGGGAGAAGCGCAGGAGCCAGGAGTGCTTTAAAGAGAGGCTGGGAGACAGGCTCTGAGTAACAGAAAATGGCCAAGCAGTGAAATTTGGCATGTATCTTGTTAGCGTCACAGTTTTTTACGTGGCATTTCCTAGGGATGTTTTGCTTTTATTTTAAAATTGGTGTATGTGTAGAAAATACTTTTAACTTCATTGACAGTTCCCTAGTGGTCTAGAGCGTGCGATGCAGTGTCACAATTCGTTAGCTTCTGAAGAAGGTATTTTTAATCCACCAACGTAAACCCTTCGCAATTGTATAATCTGTATTTCAGTCATGTGGTTTCCTAATCATGCATCTAGATAATGAGCTCATCCAGTTTATAAATTATAAAGTGAACGGAAGTATTCAGCTCTTCTTTCTAAAAAATCTGTATCTGTTTCTTCGTGGATTGCGTTTGAAACCTCCGATGCAGGCAAGTGTGAATGCTTAAAAATAAACTCATTTGCAGTTTATGTTTTTGTCAAGTGGTGAAAGTTGTCTCCTGCCCTGTCTTTCCAGAAAGGCTCTTCAGCTTTGACTTGCAGCTGTGAAATAAAAGCCAAGGGTATGATGCCAGCTTGCCATTTTGATGACAGCATCCGCATGTCTTTGCAAAGGATCCAGCCACGCTTCTTTCTGGTTTTGCTGTACTGCCCGACTACCTGTAGCAGAGGTTTTGGGGGCCACTAGACAACAACAGAGCAGCCTTTGTATGTGCTAGGGAACACGCATTGGTGACTTCACTCCTGTGATGGGAAGACCCCAGGGTCCTCGCTGCATCCCAGAAGAGAGGTTTGGAGAGCAAGGCAAGACCTGCTGCAGCCTGTGGGATAATTTAGTAATAGCTTATTGTATAAGCTAATCCCATCAGGGATTCACTGGCTTTGCATGTATTTTATGCAGTTGTATAATGCAGGCAGCAGCAGAGGAGAGGAATAACGTTTGAGTAAACTATGGGATTGTAAAATAGAAATGAGCAGCAGGATTCAGGCCAGAGTAATACCCCAAATGAGTTTCGGCTCCTTGTCCTAGGCTGGATTGGGTTTCAGGTTGACATTGTCCTTTAGCCACATGCATGGATCTTGTAGCCTGTTAGCAGAGGCGGCTTGCTGGCTAATGTCCTGAGAGGGAAGAGACATTAGAGAGATGTGCAGCTTGGGTGGTGCAGAACAAGTAAAACTCAAGGTGATGTGTTGTATTGTTGCAAGTAAGAGACAGCCCTTCTGCACAGGAGACCTCAAAACTGGAAAGTAGAGCAGGAACGGAGAGGAGGTCTCACCCCCAGAAATAAGTCACCCTTTGCTCTGCTGCCCACTTACACCCAGTTGTTCTTCTGTGTTGTGAAAGGGGGCAAGGCTGGCAAGGAGTTTCTGTCAAACACAGCACTGTCATCTCACACCCAGGAGCTCCAGGACGTGCAGGTTGGCTGGCTGTGGAGCATGCTGGGTGCCCAGCATGTTCCTTGCTGATTCTTTCCTGTGCCGGCTCTGCATTTCATTTTGGGAGTCGAGATGTCTCAGGAGTGGTGACAGTGGGACAGGAAGAAGCGAGAAGAGCAGCTGCCAGTGATGTCCCCTTCCGAGCACCCGTTCCCCAAGGAGCAGGCTTATGGGGCAGCTGGTTTTACCTCGCTGCTTTTATCTGTCTCCTGGGGATCGGCCATGCTGAGGACACAAGGCAGCAGGGACGGCTTCAGGAGCCTCCTAGAGAATTTAAACCTTCACCTGGAAAATGGGCGTTTAGGGATAGGAAGAAGGGGTCTCACTGAGGAGGCAGTGGGTGAGATGGGACCAGTTTAGGACCAGTTCAGGACTTCCAACCAGTAGCCACAGCAGTCCTGTAACCAGGTGCTGAGATTGGCCAAACATTCACTGTCTGCAAAGCCAAAAGGGAAGGACCACCCCAACCCAATGTGAGAGGTAACTGGTTGAGCTGGTAGCAAGTTTCCTTGTCTTTCCTCTTTTTCCACTGTAGGACTTTTGGTCTCTCCTTCATTACCCCCATCCTGTCCTTACCACATGTTCTTCAGCCTCTACCCAGGGTCTTTCTCCAGCAATTTCGAACTGCAGTACAGATAGAAAAGCTCGTGGAAGGAGAAGTGCTTCGGTCTCAAGAGCAGCTTCTTTAAGTGAAAACACAGCTGTGAGGTTTGCAGCCTGCGCTTCTGTAAGGGCTCGTCCAGCCGGCACAGCCAGCACCGCTGCAGTCCTTCCAGCATGCAGGAATTGGGAAATCCATTGTGAACAAGATTGAGTTTGATGGCCTGCATGGAGGCAGATGGATGTATTTTTAAGGGACGAGGTGCCAGAAAACTCTGTGATTACGTTCCTGGAGCATGGCTCATTTTTTGTGGTTTTAAAAGTGAGTGTCAGGACTTCAGGGCTATTTTTTTTTCGGGTCAAAACCGAAGTTTGGGCGGGGCATAAAAACCTCCTTGATGACTAAGTTTATTCTTAAAAAGCTTTCTAGAGCTTGCTGGAGAGGGGAGCCTTTATTCCAAGAGGGAGCTGATACCAGTCTTTTCGGACTTCCACACAAATGGGGTTAAAATTGAATGAGTGCCAAGGGTAGAAGAGAACCCCTGCCTTTCAGGAGGCTGTTCTCACTGTAATCTTTAGATCCAGTCCCCTGGTTTTTGTCTTGGAGGCTCGTGTTCTACCTCTCATCCTTGCCCTGGGTGAACTCTTTCTGCTTGAATACCCCACCACATTGGTGGAATTACCTTGAACAGTTATAACCAAGGCTGGCCGAGGCATGCCCTTACATTGCCCCAGAATTGGGACATCTGAAATCTTTGACCGGGTTACTCAGCTGAACCGATAATACCTCTCTGATATAGTGCATGTGTAGAGAAAACTTTTTGTCTAATGACGGAGGTTTGCTGCTCGGAGCCAAGGCTGGGAACGAGGGGATCCAAGCCAAACCATTTACTCAAGGGGCATGCAGAATTTGCCCAGTCAAGTCAATATAGGTACTGGCAGCGTTTCAGCAGCCAGAAGGCTGCTTGCTCCTCATGCTCTCTCCTTGTTGGAGCTACCAGGCTTTATCGCATGACTGGGCCCCTAATTGCTGCAGGTCTAAAACTTTCTTTAAAATGAGGACAGCTGCTGTCTGCACTGAAGTCTAAGTAAGCCTGGAGGTCCATGACAGTGTTAAGCACTGCTCCCCTGTTCTGAAAAGCCTCTTTGTGGCCTTGGTGGAGGAAACCCCAAGATGTAGGTGGCTTCCCCAACACCTCCCACCAAGGCCTGTTTGCCTGAGCAGGGCATTGGGTCCCCGCAGGGTTCAGGCAGCACAGAGCTGTCAGGGCACTGAAGGACAGCTGCCCTGACCCCTTCTGCTTTTGCTGGTGTGTCGTGTCTGTCTGTGTCTATGTGCTGGTTTAGTGTCTGCTCCCCACTGTCAGGGGGGTGTGTGGGAACCCTTGGGTGCAGATGAAGCGTGTCAGTGTCTGATGGAAGGAGGAACAAGGAAGAGCAAGGAGCATCCCAGTGTCAGCCAACTGCATCCTCTGCTGGATTTAAGGATGTAGGAATAGGGAGCGGGAGGATGTTACTAATCCAAAGAGTAGAGCCATTGCACAAACAAGTGTTATGTGCACACAGCCCTCAGTGCCCAGTGACCACTGTGGGCAGGTGATGACTTTCCTCGAGGAGGTGGCATTACTTTCACCTCAAGCCTGCAGTATGTGCCACCAAACATTACCAAGGATCAGCCACGTGCTGTGAGTACGTTCTCTTGCTCCATTGACTAGTCACGGGATAGCGTGCCCACACCTGCTTGGTACCTTAGCTGCGATACTCCCCTCCATGGAGGCAATGACGTCCTGCCCATCAAACAGCCTGCCCCAGCCCCTTTGAATTTCAGCGCCCTGCTCCTCTTCTGTTTGGGTGTATTGCAGTTGTGTCTGGTGGTGAGCGAGCCTATCCATCACTGTATCCACACAGATCCCAATTACTCCTTTTGACAGATCTTATTCACACACCTCCCTGTGCCTCTGACATCTCAATTATTGATGGGGCTCGCCTGGTAGGCAGCACTCTGTTCTCAGCATGGCTGCGTTCCAGCTCCCTTTCCCATTGAGTTCACGCACACACCATGCCGAGAGTTTCTTTATGTGCAAAGCTATTGAAGTGCAAAGGGATCTTTATTAGCATGTGAGCTCCAGGGCTACGCAACCAAAGGGGGCAGTGCAAACCGAATGGCACTGCAGTACAGCGCTGGGAAATCTCCTCTCCCCCTCCTCTCCCAGTGAAGCCCAGCAGTGTCTTGTAAAATGAAATGATCTCATATGTTTAATGGTGAAGATCCCTTGATCTGATGAGCCTTCCTTGTGATGGGGTCACCCTGCACTTGCATTTCTGTAAGAAACCTCAGTCCCCCATTGCCCCTGCAGGCATAAAATCCAGAATTTTGAAGAGCAGTGCGCTTTCCTTTGTCTTGGTATTAGTTTGTTTGCTGGCTTTACAGCAAGCCTTTGCGTTCTGACAAGGAGCACTGACACACAAAAAAAGGAGCTTCAAAGCAGCACACGGTGTTGGAGCAATGTTGTCAAATTGGTTAAGAGTTAAAGCTATGCCAGAGGGACAATTGCAAAAGCCTGCTTATTTTGTAGGGCTTCCTGTATCTGGGAGGCTCTGGATGTCTTGTGACGTTGCTGTAGCAGGAGTCAGATAGGAGGAATGATAAAGTGGTCAATCAGCTCCTGACATCTCTCCTGCCCCCAGCCTTGCCCTGCAACCTTCTTTAATTCAGAAGCAGCCAGAGGTTTTGTGCTTAGTGAATGAAGGCAAAAGGAAAGGGTGGCTGCTGAAGAAGATGGGACCAGAGAGAAGCAGCAGTGTAGGCTGTGCAGAGAGCTGGGAAAGGACTCCTGAGTTTTGTTCTTGGAGATCTGTGGCAGCAGGCACCTCATAGATTAGCTTTAGCACGAGAGGAAAAATCTGTGGAGCAGACCTTCCAAAGCACCGAGGTGCCGGGGAGCGTAAGTGCCTTTGCAGCTGAGCACGGCTGTGCAGAAGTGAGCACGTGCCTGAGGGTGATCAGTGGAGCACTCCTGTGGCTCCAATGGCAGAGAGGACCCAACTACATGCTATCGAGTGGGTATGGACAACCTTTTCAAGCTTAGTAGGAAGCTTACAGTCTCTGCATCCCAGTGTGCCCCCTGGCAGCGCTCAGCTAGTCCTTCTCTATCTGCCTTACCTGCTCTCTTTCTGCCCTGTGATGAGTTTTGCCTGGGGGCTTCATGCTCCCTGCAGAGACCAAATGCCACCAAATGAGCAAATGCAGCCGAAGCGCTGCTGGTGGCCGCGCAGCCAGAGCTTGGCTGTTCATTCAGGGTCTGTAAGGACTCCTGGCCTGGGTGACAATCACAGGTCCCCTCTTCCCCCTCCTGGCTGGCCATGACAGTACGTCAGCAGGGTAGATCTGCAGAAGAGCAGGGTTTTGTGCATCAGCAACAACACGGCTGCCTTGAGCTATGGTTGCTGGGACAGACCTTTAGTTACACGTCTCTCCGTGTGACTGCCTGACCCTAACGTTTCTCTGAGTGGGGTCCTCTTGTCACTGTGGGTGACAGCAGCATCCTCTTGCCTGACAGTATTGCCCCAGATGGCCAAGCTGTGTACAGTCCCCATTACACAGGCCTTGTTGGCACTGGTGGGTAAGCAAAGACGGCTGAGCCTGCCAAACAGGGTGTGTTTTATTTGTCTGGAATACCATGAGCAGACAAAGAAGGGTTAAAATAACAGAAAGTTGAAAACCCATTATCTCCGGGAACTGTGATCTTTCCTTTTTGGGTAGGCGGGTTCCATGGGACCCCGTCCCCCCAGATAGCGGAAAGGTCACCCTCCCATACCTGATTGCCCCACAGCTTTCCCTGGCAGCCTGTCCAAACAAGGCTGTTTTCCTTCCAAACCCTTTTCCTTCCTTCCCTTCCCCTGGACTTGTCTCCTTGCACAGAGCTGGCTCCGGCCCCGGGTGGTGCTGGGGGCCCAGAGCGCAGGTGAGCTGTAACCAGAGATGCTCGGTTACTGCAAGCCCAAAGCCCACTTAGCTGAGAGCTGCAAATGAGAGGCTCAGGCACTCCTGAGTTTGCCTTGATCAGAAACATTGTTGAAAGCAGCCAAAGCCACACTTTTGCCCAATTTTGCACTTTCTTTTGTGTTTCTTCTCTAGCGACTCTGCAGTGCGGTGCCCTTTCCTCAAAGCGCAGGACCAGGTGGAGCTGTGCCAGAGATAACCACTGTCCCTTTTGCCTCAGAGGTGCTTTCTGATACTCTAGCAGGAAAGCTTTCGAAAACCTGGCACAGAAAAATGGCTTTGGGCAGTTCCCAGTTCCTCCTTCAGTTCCCCAAACCAGCGCAACTCACCTGGGGGACTCTGGTTATGGACAAGTGACTTTTGCCCGTGCCACAGCAAGGCAATCGTTTGTCTCCCTTGGGGAGGTGGCTTGTTTCTTGCTGACCTCCTGCTCCCGCGGGGTAGCTGCTATGTGCCATCATAGCATCTGGAAAGGCTGGAGCTGCAGCCTGGCTTCATGGATCTCGGCAAGAAGAGACATCCCCAGCTGGCTCTGCTAGTCCTGCCTTTGGCACCGGTCTCCAAAATGGATCTGAGGAATCTGCTAAGCTGTAGTGAGATCAGCTTGCAGGAAGGGGTAGTGGTTGAGGGCATAAGAGGTTGCCATCTGGACAGCGGTACAAATCGTGATACTTGCACCACGGACACGTGCAAAGCATGGACACGAGTGATACATGCTGTCACGGAATGGCTTACAGAGTTAAGGGCATAGAAGTCAAGGGAGATCAGCTGGATTTGGCCTCAGCCTGGTACTCTGTTCTTAACTCAGTATTCGAGATGGTGAATTTTTCAATGATTGCATGGTATGCAGTTTTATTTGGGTCAGTGAGAGCACAGCGTATGACTTTGCTACCCTTTAGGGAAGCGAAAATCAGTGCACCATCTAATGATTCAGCACACAGGGTTTCTTAACAGCCTACGGGAGAAAGACGTTTTAATTCTGTGTTCATTCCTGAATAAGCCATTAATTTGAGTTAGCAATTTCCTTAGAGCCCAGAGGAGAGGAGTCTGTGATCAAATGGAGTGGCTCAACACTGCTCTCTCCTCCTTTCCCTGTTTAAAAAGGTCAGGCTCATCATAACAAACCTCCTTCAACTTTTAGCCCTTGCGATGGTCTTCCCAGACCATTTCAAGAGTCCTGCACAATCCAGCAGTGGTAACAGCCCTGCTGTTAGTAATCTCTGTGACCCCAAAAAAGCCAAAGCGCTCAGCGCATAAAGACCGCAGCTACCTCCTCCGAAGGATGCTGCCCCTCTTACCCAGCCTGCTGGCTCCTGGTCAGGGTCTGCAGCCCTTTTGCAGAGCCCAGGGGCTGCACCTCATCGCTGTGGGAGCTGGTGGGACACTGGTCTGGGGGCCAGCAGCCTTCCCCTGGGGAATGAGGGGCTGCTCGGATATGTAGGGCTGTTGCAGGGCTCAGCCCCATGCTGTTTTCTAGGCAGTTCAGCATATAAAATCACTGGAGACATTTTCAGCAAAAAAGTCTCCCCTCAGAACCGTTCTGTTGCCTGTTGAAAGAGGATTAATTTTTCCCCCCTTAAATAAAATGAGCAGTGTTTGAAATCTGAAAGCCCTTGCCGAACGCCTTCTTGGAGCTGCAAAGAAAGCAGCTTCCAGGTCACATCATAGCCTCCTGCCGGACGCGGATCCAAACTGCAAACCCTTCTAACAGCTCTTTAATAACTCTGCACAGAAGGAAAAATCTGTCACCTTTCCCTCTGTGGTTTCCTCTCTGTTCTAATGCACTGGAGAAACGAGATGGAGCCGGGAAAGTTTTCAGAGAAAGACTCGTGGGAACTACAGCTGCCGGTGGAGAAGACTCATTTCTTTAGTGTCTGAGGGGAACCGCAATCGCTTTGGTGAAGGGTGGTGTGTGTGGGTGGGTTTGGAGGGGTGAACCGTTGAGACCCATGCATTTCAGAAGAACCACAAACACTTTATAGTAACAAAGGGTGGAAAAAGCGAGAGGTTTCTGCAACGCATGTGACTTTTCCCTGAGGTTTGGAACCCTGCGGTATGTTCCAGGCCACGGTGTTTGCGTGTCAGTCTCGGTGAGTTAAGCTTTCTCCCACAGGCCTCGCTTGAAGTTGCTGTGATGACTGAGAGCCTAAAATGTTGCCTTTTTTTTTTCTCTCTCTCTTTTCATTCTCCCCCACCCCCTCTCCTCTCTGCAGCTGAAGCTCTCGTTTACCTTGGACCAGGAGAGTGGGATGCCTCAAGGCTGTTATATCTATCAGTACCGGGACAGCAACAAGTAAGTCCCACGGAAGATGGCACGCAGCAGATAGGGGAAGGTGCATTGAAAGGAGACTGCCCTGCCTTCTGGCAGAGGGATCACAACTGCTTGTACCACTTAAAAGTAGATTAAAGCAGGCTTCAGGCTTGACCTGAAACTGGGAACAGCTCCTGTAAAGGCCAGATCCTTTAAAATGCACGAGGCCCTGCAGCCCCCTTTTTTCTGCAGCATTTAAAAGCTGCTTTTATTTGGCTAAAAGGCTGGCTCTTGGGTACCACAGGCTCTGGCAGAACTCACCCAGGCTTTGCCCAGGGGTGTTTGCAACTCAGACCCTGCGCTGTTTTGTGCTGGGGTGACTCTGGGAGCATGGGCTGGGGGGTAAGCATCCAAAGGCTGCAGAGCACCGAAGAGGGCAGCCCTCACTTCTGCTCAGCTAGAGACACACAGCACCCCATTCTCTCTGCTAAAGCTCATGCGTGGGTTCACTGAGTGGCCTTTCATTTGTGGTACTGTAGCCCCAGTGCAGCCACATGCTCTGTTTTTATAAGGTACCATATGATATTCAAGCTTTGGATGTGTTTGGAGCACAGAGTCCTCAATTTCTAGGTATTCTGCCTATTTTTACTGCTGCTGTAGTGAATTGGCACCCAAGATGTTTTTATTTCAAATCACATTCTCATTATCAAATTGACAGCAGCAGCACAGTTCAGGATATTTCTGTGTTTGCGCTGGGTTACTTTGCCTGAATACCAGCATGTCATAAATCCATAGCCTGTTACCTCCACCCATATAGTTCTGCTTCTTGCCAGTTATTGAAGGTTAACCTAAAAAAGGAGGGTATATGAAATTGTCAATGAACGGAACAGCCTGTAATTAGATCTGCTCTGAAACGCTGACAGGAACAGTCCCGATGAGGAAGAGGGACATCCGCAAACAGCACCTGCCCCTTTCTAAGCTGAGAAATCTCAGTGTTTAAACAAGAAGGGAGATCATTTCTGGGAGAATCCTTCCCACTTACAGATGGGCGATGAGCACGTGGTACATAGTCCCATCCCAACTATCCTGGCCCCAGAGGCATGGATGAGCAGAGTTGGTACCTCCAGCACCACCAAGCTAACAGGGAAACGTGCAGTTCAGTGTCAAAGCATAAAATCAACAAGGGAAGAGCGTTTCTTTTTGAGGTTTTTAAAGGCGGCGGCACACAATGGACAGCGAGGAAAAGAAAACCCCCAGACCTATTGGGGTTTGTTGAGGATGTTTATAGATCCAGTGTTTCTAATTGTGCAGCATATATCTCGGAAATCAGCAGCCGTGTTTTTTTCTGCCACAGACCCTCCTCTCCCCGGGCTCCGGAGGGTGTTTTGTGCCATTGTTTGAGGAAACTCTGGGGACGGGAGTGGAGCTATTTTGTTTAAGTGCTGAGGCCAATAGCAGTTCTGCTTGGAAACCTTGCTTTTAGCAGTGAGTGGTCCAACATGTGACAAAGTAGCTGCGGCATGTTGGCAGCTGTTGATTTAGAGATGTATGGCTGTGACCTGCATTTCTGGCAAGCGTGGGAGCTGAGCCACCCCGAGCCATGCCAGCCAGGATCATGGGTTGGAAAAATACGGTGTGGGCAGGATGAGTGGGATTGCAGGTAAACCCAGACTTTGTGTGTGTGTCTGATGGATCCAAACTGCAATTATATGTCCCTGCGGGGCCCTGTGCTTTGTATTTTATAGCTTGCTTGACCAGCCTGGGGGGAGCAGGATCCCATTTCCCAGGCAGAGCCTCGCTAAGTTTGCGCACACGCTTACCCCCTAAACCCTGTGCATGCAGCCCAGCGCCTCCAACAATTCTTGGCCGGTGAACTGAAGCGTGAAGGTCTGTGCTATGGCTGATGTATTCTTGCAGGTAAAGTGCCCTTGAGCCAAACATGTGCTTGGTTCTGGTTGTGCCTTGGGTGATTTTGGAGAAGCTCACGTGCGCTGCAGCTTTATTGGTGACAGAGCATTACATTTGAATAGCGTAGTGAAGCACTGGATGTGGCTCCTGCTCAGCCAAGCAGAGACTGTACTTCTCAAGCACTGGGCCTTTCATAGGGTTAATTTGTTGTCCATACAATAGCATGGCAGTTGTCGTGATAATTTTTCCTTAGCAATTTCCCAGGGTAAATTGTAGGCCTTGTGTTCTCCCAAGCCTAGTCAGGCTTTGATGGTACTCATCAGGACCCAAGGGGATAACAGCTCTTCTGTATCCTTCTAAAGATGTATCTAGAAGTTAAAGCAACGTAATGTTTGTGTCTGCACCATGTTTTGGAGCTGTTTACAGCCCAGAGAAAAAATGCTGGTGACACACTGCAAGCTCATGCATGGGAAAGAATGGAAATGTGCATCCCGGAGCCCAGCGTCCTCGGCAGAGCGTCGGGGCTGGGACCCGTGCCGGGGACAGACTTGCGGCAGGAGTGCAGGTGTGTGAAGCTCCCAAGCAGCAGGAGGAAGCTGAGGTGATCCCCATCAACAGGAACCCATTCTGGCCTGGGGAGTGTGCTTGCTGCCCCAGAGATCTGTGTGAGTGGGGCTGTGCGTGGCAAGGCTGTCACCCTGATCACTGGAGGAGTGTCCCTTCCCCTCCAAGTGGCAAATGCTGTTCCAAGCTGCAGCCAGACGAGGCCACCGGAGAACAGCGGATATTGGCCTCCCACTTGCAGAACAAAGGACCGCAGTATTGCTGAAAGTGTAATTACCAGAGCAATTAAAATTTCTGTTGCTTAGGCTAGAAGTGCAAGTACCATGCAGGCTCTTACAAGGGCAATCAATTGGAATTTGTTCCCTTTAAAATGATAAAACCCTGCCAAAGAATTTTTGCCCGCTCCTGGCAGCTTCATGTTGCCTGCCTGCCTGCAGCGGTGTTCACAGGCACAACACTTGCCAGGCGCCAGCTCTGCTATCGCACCCTGGGTGCCGAGCACTTTGGGGAGACCAGACTCAGCGGAGCCTTGGGAGCCTTGGATTGAGAGCAGAAGAGGTGCTGAGCAGCCAGCTGCTCGCTCTTCCACCCCCTGCTATAATATATTGGTATCCGATGGCACTTGATAGTCCCAGTAGCGATCCAAGAGCTGTACTTGGAGCCGTATGGAGGAGAGAGGCTGTCACTGCCCCTGCGGGGCCAGAGACGAGGGGACATCGCTTCTCCCCTTTTTCCCTGCTCAGACCCAGACACTTTCCTACCCTTGGCTGCCAGTCCTTCCCAGCCCTTCAATCCTTCTGGCCCCAGAGGAAATGACTTGACCTCATGCAGAAGCAAGCAGTCTGCTTTCCCATTTTCAAGCCATGTTACTTAAATTCTCCCTCATGGGGATCAGTCAGTATAATCAACAGAGCACCGGGCTGCTGCACTGGGCTGCTGCGGCACGGCTGTCCTGCGACAGGAGTGCTGTGCCCTGACACGGGGACAGCTGGTGATGTGTGCTGGGTGACATTCGGAACAGGAGCATGTTGTCAGCCTTCATTTGGCCCCAGAGCAGTCACATCCAGGAGAAGACAGCCCTGCCAGCCATCCCGTGGTGTGACTGCGGCACAAGTCGGGTGTTGAGGGTGGGACTGGCTTTCTGCCTCTGCACAGACTGCATTTCTCTGGCCCTGCCCAGGATCCAATTGCAAAACCCAGCCAGGCAGTAAAAGACCATCAAGGCCATTCACATCCATCATGGCTCATGAATCCTGTCTTACAACATGCCCTCACTGGTCCCCAGTCTAAGAACATGATACCAGCTGTGCTGAGGAAGCGCCGGCTGCCCGCTCTGAAGCCTACCTGCCCGGCACGGCTGGTCCTACTCTTGTGGGCTGCCAGGCAGCAGGAAGGATGAGATCAATAAAGGTTACAGATGATCATGAAAGATTTCTTCCAGCCCACGTGCTGGAAGAGCCAAAGCCAACTTGAGATACCCCTGGAAGAAATTAATTGTGAGAAGTTTAGTATCTTTTGGCTGTATCCAAGAAATGGAAGATTCAGTCTGTTTTCTGCATTCACTGTCGCTATCCAGACAGTTCTCTGGAGACCTCCTAGGCTCTGCTCGCCTATCCACAGCAAGTCTAACCCTTCAAGTGCCTTTGTCTTCCCTCTCAAGACTCTCTGATTACTGTCATCTTTCTCAGATGATGCAGTGCTCAGGGTCCCTGCCATCACAGACCCACCGAGGAGCTATAAATCCCTGTCAAGATTCATCTTGTTACATGGGCCATATTTGCAGGGCGTTGTGACGCTTCCTTGTCCCCAGCTGGTTCTCCTCTAACATGGTTTTCCTGCTCCCTTAGCCTCCAGGTATTGGTCTCTTTTTGAGGTCCCTTCCTCACATCACAGATGCTGCCTTCGCCAATAGACCAGCTTGCAGCTCACCAATGAATTTCATTTTAATTCCTTGCTGCAGCTGGGATTTGTGTCAAGATTATGAATTTGCAGTGGGGGCTTTCATGTTCTCTTCAGAGTAATTTCTAAACCCAGAGGAGCAGCGTCTTGCATGGAAGCACTTAGAGACTTCTTACAAAAGCAGCGTTGGAGTATTGATCATTTTTTCTCTCCGGGGACCCGGAGTGCTACAGATAGAGCTGCTGTGCAGTGTAGCCACTTGCGGGCAGCACCACACAACTCTTCAGGATGAGAAGTGAAAAATAGCTCCAGTTGAAAGGAAAAGTGGTGCCCCCTTTTATACAGAGATCAATGATGCCTGGTACATTGGATTATCACTTAAAACACCAGGACTTCAAATGCCAGGGTGCATGCACTCCTGATGCTGACAGGCTCGTGATATATAATGCTGTTTGGGTTACCAACTGAGTTCCTCTGTGCAATCTTTTCATAAGGTGAATGTAATATCTGCAGTGATGTACCCAACGTTACATCAGGAGAGCCAGCCTATAATTATGCTTGAATTGTTTGAACGGGTTATTTGTCACTAACACATTAGCTCACTCCATTTATTGCTACCATTCAGGGCTGCAGCAGGTTTGGTGTAAACAGAGCTTGGGTGGAGGTTGGGGGGGGGGTATTTTTCTGAATAGAGCAAAGCAGAATTGTTTGGAGTTTATTCTTTTTTGCTAGGAGAGCTGTTGACTGGAAGTGCTAGGAACAAAATATGTAAAGCAGCTGACACAGCATAACTGATTTGTTTTCAGATGTACTTCCCAGGTGTACAGCTCATGTGTTGGACTTTAGCATGGACCTGGTTGCTTTGCAATGAGCTGGCAGGTTTACCGTAGTATGTTTTGTTCCTTAGGAGAAATTGAGGCTTGCAGAGTGGGTGGTTTGTACAAGGAGCTGCTGCACAGCTCACACAGTCACTGGGTGCCTGACCTGCCTTATTACATGCTTGTTTCATGGCATGCATCCCAGCGAAGCAGCACTGCTTGTATTGGTGTAAAGGAAGTGTTCATCTCCCCTGACAGCATCTCATTTTCTGGTTAGTGATCAGCAAATATGTGCTCTGACCTGCCTGGCCGGGGAAGTCTCTGAAGGTGGCATCTTCTCTTGTTTGTCTTGTCTAGCAGACTGGGATTTCATGGGGGAAATCCATATACATGTAATCCCTTGACATCACAGGCCTGGATGGATGCTGTCTAGTAGCAGTTATTCACCTGAAGCTTATGAAATGCCTTGTTTAGATTTCAGATCAAAATAAAATTAATTCCATTTCCAGAAATGGATCTGCCAGCCAATGTCAAATTCTCCAGGGTGGAATTTTCACTTTAGGGTGCCCCGTTGGACAAGGTGGCGTAGCTGGGACGAGGCATGTCCCACTGCACTGCAGTTCTGTGGGCACACCTCTGCGCATCGCTAGCTTTCTGCAAGCATTGCCCAAGTCTTGTTGGATTGCAGGTAGCTGAGCTGCCCTGTGACTCTTTCCTGGTGAGCTGTGGGAGGGTTTAGCTGTCTTTGGAGGCCACAGAAAAGCATCAGAGATGGTTGGGGTAAGTAAGCCTTCATTTTCATTGCTGAGAAGGAATACCACCACTTTGATTGTAGCCACCTCCTGGGTTTAAGACTAAGCCAGCCCTCCCTGGGCTTAAAACACTACCGAGCTCTGGTGGAAGTGGTGTCTATGTGGATGAGAATAGGATTGGAAACAAAATGCAAGCCAGGGCATGAGTTAGCACTGCCCAGAAGATATACTCTACAAAAGAGAAGACTAAGTAGGTTGGAATTTTTCTTTTGATACCGTGTCTTGTTTTTTGTTTGACTTATTGGCAGTAAACTTTACCCAAGTCAGCAGGTGATGTATATCCTTCACCTGCCAAAGGGTAAGCATTGGAGTTGGCCGGGCAAGGCTGGTGAATTATTCTGTCACTCTCCATGGAGATAAAGCAGTCCTCCTGATTTTGGCATTGGTTCAGTGTAGGGTAAGTTGTCCAGGAGAATAAGTCTGGAGGTTGACCTTTAAAACTTCAAAAGATACGTAATCCTTCCTGCCTAAGGTATGAGCTTGGTTTTCTGTATGCCGCAACCAAAGGCTGCTGAGACACATGCTGCAAAATAGCCTTTGTCACTTGAGACTTTGAGGAGCAGAGAGTTGTTCTTCCTTGTAGAAGGGACCCTGTGGCCATTTCTAGGTGAGGAAGAAGGGGTCTTGCAAAAGGCTCTGCCCAGGTATTACTTAACTGCTTTTCTTGACACAGACCTGCCTCCTCCTGCCACCCTGCTGCTTAATAACAGGTTTCCAATCTGTCAGTGCTGTAGAAACAGTAACTGCCAACTCCTTGGAGTGTCAGTGTGATGTGGGGGCTGCAAATGGAAAAGGTGATCAAGGAAACCCACCTTTCCCCTGAGCAAGCAGATGGGATTTGAAGATAACCTGATCCCTCCCAAATGAACATTTGAAGGTTTCTTTGGTGGCCTACACAATATCCCACATCGACCAGCTCTCTCTCTAAATCCTCAACAGGGTACCAGAGCAGTCAGTGTGTGCTCCCACCCTCAAGGGGGAGGAAGGACTGGGTTCTTAAACCCAGGTGAGTGTGGGACCTCCCTGCTCTCCCTGGGTTGAATCAGGAGAGTTTGTCATCTTATCTGTTTCAGAGTGTTCGCTTGGAGAGGAGCTGTAAAACCTCCTTGTGTCAGTGTCAGATGTCTGGGTATTTGGTGGCAGTCAAGTAGGTGAGAAAATCAGCTGCAATTGTAATTGAGTCAGAGATGCTGTCTCCATGCGTCATCCCTGGAGATCTGTTTACATATCCATTTGCTTAACAATATGTTTGGAAGCCCTCAGCAGCATTTCAGCACCATTTCCCTGGCCTATATATGTCTGACTAAAGCCCAAGGCAGTGAGCTATATCTGGACTAGAATTGCTAACCTATGGATCTGTGTTTTCTTAGTAGCCCTGAATCGGATGAGTCTCTGATTAGCCCTTAGGTACATGGGAGAGGACAGATCTGACGTGGGAAAGAGTGAATAACCGTCCTTCCACAAGAAGCACCTCTCAATTTCATCTTGAACCCAAGTCGCTGGATTGATTTTGTGTCGAGGAAGGCCCGCTCCTGAGCTGAGATCTGGCTAGAAAATCACCAGCGCTAGCCATCCCTCTCCCAGCAGGATTTTTAGGCATACTTTTTCGTAACAAATGTGGAAAAGGAGTCTTTGTTTTGGCTTAGTCTCTGTGTCCTTGAATGTATAGTCATAGTGCAGAGCGACTTCTCTGCCAGGTATAGGTTTTGCTGTCCACCCTGTGATGTTACAAGCAGGGAGCACTGGGACTAGTGGGCAAGTGCACGTGCTGCCTTCTTTTGCTTTGTTAGGCTGTGCTTTAGGTACAAACTAACGGTGGAAAGCTGCATGCAGCGGCAGACAGTGGAGTAAGACCAAAGATGACGCAGGGGATGCTGAGTACTCGGAGCATGTGTTGTGCTGGCGGTGATGAAGGATGCTCTGCTTGGAGATAGACCTTCCAGTCCTGCTCGCCAACCTGCTGTTTGATCTGCGCTTTCTGCCTGGAGAGAGCGAGGGCTTTCGGTTTGCCGTGGGCAGGACCTCTACGGTCTGTTCAGCACTAAGTACCTTCGTTCCCCAGGGGATCGGCAATGTAAGCTGGGGTAACCGGGTGGATTGTCAGCCAGCTGGGATTGCTCTCTCATAAAGAGCTACTGGCTGAAAGCTGAAGCATTCAGACTAGAAATAAAGCACGTATTTGAAAGGCAAGAGAGATTAACCACTGGCAGAATGTCCTAAGAGAAGACCAGGGAATTCTCCATCTCTCAAGGACAAGTGCACTTCTGGAAGGTGTTTTAGACCTTACAAGTCAGTGGATTTAACAGAGCAGTAGCTACCTGAAGCCCTCCAGGCACAGGAGGTCAGCTGCTGAAATAATCCTCCCAGCCTTAAATTCCTGGCACACTGCTCTGTGTTAATGTAAAGGATCAGCTTTGCACTAGCACCACTTGCTTCTTTGCAAAGTTGGGTTTTGCTAGCTGCTGCGCCTGGAAGAACAGGGCATTTGCTTTGAGTCCTGCCCTCTCTCCATGTACTCTGCCAAGCTAGGCATTCAATGTACCTTATTGTTTGAAATTATGTCCTCACAAATCAATGAGTGAGAGTGGAAGCATCTCTACCCCCTCCTGAGCAGCACAGGTGAGCAATTCTACTTTCCCAGCTACTGCCGTGCTTTGCTCTGGGTCCTGCTGCTTTTTCAATGTTTTTTCCACAGTTCAGAGCAGCTAAATCAGTCTGGCAACAGACTCTGTTCCCTCCACACCTCTGTGCTTCTTCTCCATTGAAAAAAGGAGCTTCAAATCACAAGCATGTTTTGTGTGCTCAGCTCCTCGCCATGTCAAGGTCACCCTGCGTGGGGTTCCTGTTACAGCTTAGCACTTTCACCTCTTTCAATTTGCCATGCATTAGTCAAGCTGGAGCCTAATGGATTTGTAACCTGACTTCACCTGTATCGTCTGAGACGTTCCCAGCGATGTAAGAGGATTTGGGCACAACTTCCTTTCAAGTTAATGGAAAGATCTTGCTTGGAAAGAACCTGCTTGAGGATCTGAGTGTACTTTGCATTAATGTTTCCATTAATTTTAATGGGAGATGGTTCTAAATTCCTCAGATCAGCTTTGAACATCTTAAATTTTGTGTCCTTCACCTGTCTCATCTAAAATGAGGCTGATGAGCAGAAGCACACTTAAATGAGCAGCATCATTATTGGCCAAGATGTCCTGCAAGTTTTTCTGCCTCTGTTGATCTCTCTGGAAATGCCCTGTTCTCTGGTGACCTCACTGGACCCCTCACCAGCTCACCACACACAGGGCAGGAGGTCCAGGGTCAGCTCCCAACTCCGAGGCTGTCCCTTGCATGGTCTCTGACAAGCCACGTCATCTGTCTCTGCTCCACCACTGTCTGTAAAGCAGAAAAGAGCAAGAGTCCTCTGGGACTTTTTTATTAGCATTTATAAAGCACTTTGTGATCATCAAACAGGAGGGAATAGAGGAAAGTGAACTTTTATCGTTGCCACTCAAGTCTCAGTTACTGCAAAGCTCTGCTGCCTTGGGCATGATTACCTGCCACACTTTGTTTAGCTGGTGCAGGCAGGCCTGCCTGCCTGCCTGCACGTGGTACAGAGCCTAGCCTGGGTTTTAGTCTGGGTAAGGTCTTGTCTGGCTTTACTGCTTCTGTGGGGCCATGCTACTCTCGGCACTGGCCTCGTGAGCTGAGCAACTCGGTATCCCCTGCTTCCCCTCCCTCTCTCCTTGCTCTCTGCCCTCCTGCTCCTCTGTTAACTTTGACACTTGAACACAGCAGTGATTAACTGTTACTGAGCATCTCTCGCTGATCGGATCGCTGCTCACTCCTGCCTCATTCAGCAGAGCTCTTGTCTCCTGGGCTGCCGGTTGATATTTCTTTCCATCTCCGACTGAGCTGAGCAGAGACCGACATCCTGACTGCTCATCGCATCCCCCATCCCCCTGGTGAAAGCCAGCCCTGGCAGAGCTCTTGTACATGTTGCATCTCTGGCATAATCTCATTTTGCTCAGACAGTCCAGGTTAAACAGCCTGATGTAGTAAGAGTTGATGCAAACCCGACGCATCTCAACACAATCAGGTTAGCAAGCAGCTACACGTGCAGTTGTCCTGACAGACAAGAAAGGCCACACTGGCTTGGCCCCACTGGAAGTACCCCTGGGAAGGACTTTGGGGGCAAATAGGATCTAGAGAGGTGAGGAGGCAGTAAAACAGGGCACCTGTTGGAGAAGTCATCTTATTAATGAGTTTTTCATGCTTTATTTAAGCTCAGTGCTCATTTGTCAGACAGGCACTGTATGGTGCGGTGCCACTTGCCCGGTGACATGGGGCTGGGCACAAGTGTCCAGGTTACAAGGGAGCAGGCAGGGTCCACCATACTCAAAGAGATCTGGTGTGATTTGTTTGCAGCATAAAGCAGGAGAGGCTGGGAGCAGGCTGCCCGTGCTCGTGTGCTCGCTCCCAGCCAGGCCAGCCTGGGGTCAGTTCCAGCCCCCAACAATTAGCGAGACAGATTGAATCTAGATTGATCTGTCTACTTTCGCAGAGTGAGCCGATTCCAGCAAGAAATTCTCCTTTCCCTCTGTCTCCATGTTAAAAGGAAGGAGACCTTGTCAGATTTCTGGATAAATGGGAAGTACAGGGCAAGGTAGAAATAAATGTTTTGCTAATGCGTAGGAAGAATCATTAGGACAGAAAGACATCATCGAGGCAGCCAGGCTGCGGCTGATCTGCATCAGTGTGTTGAAACTCTGCCTCGTGGTACGGCTTCTGCAAAAGGCAGAATTCAACAAGGGCTCTGCTATTTATTGCACATTTGCAGCATGTTGCAGGGGAGTGCAGAGAGGCAGAATCTGGTTCAGAGCAAGAGTTTTTGGCACCGATAACAGCCTGGACCAGTGCAGTGATGTTTGCTGCAGGGAATTCATAGGAATTGCCTCCTGGTGCAGTTATTTGACAGATGCACTTGGGTCACTCAGATCTTTGCAGTCCTTATCCCCATCGAGAGAAAACTGAGGTCATGGGAGAGCGGAGAAGGGATATGTTGCTTCAGTGAATGTACAGGAGCAGGAGTATGGTGCTGAGCTAAGCTGGGGTTTATGGGTCTCTTTGGGGATGAGTTTTTGGGAGCGTGAATGGGACAGTGAGAAGCAGGGGATCAGTCCCTGGTAGAAGCCAGAAGAGGAAAATCGAACATCTGCTTCATGCTGTGTGTCACACCAGCCATTCCCAGGCTCCACAGACAAAATTTGATGACAGTAACAGGGACACTTAACTGAACGAGTGCTGGCCTGCCCTCTCTCTCAGCCTCATCTTCATGCTGTACTGTGATCAACAAGGACAGCAAAGAAACTGGAAAATTGGGCAGGGTATTTTCAAGGAGGGTAGTTAACCCTGAAGGTTGCAGTGCTCTGATTCACGGCATGGCTCCACAAGCTGTTCTGACCATGCAGCCAAGGGGGGGACCTTTGCAACGAAGGCATCTTGCAGCCGGAGTGCTCAATTTTTCAAGGACACTGTAGAAAGCAGCCTGAGGAGTAAGACAGAGCACAACAGCCAAACCAGTTTGGCTTTGCACCACTGCAGAGAGCAGCATGCAGGCCTGGAGAAAACAACCTGCAAGCTGACTGGCTGCTCCAGAAAGCAGAGAGAGACAAAGGGTGCTTGTCCTGAGATCCGTGGTGGGTGCAGCCATCCCTGAGTTCCCAAAAGTGCAAAGGGATGCTCTCTTAGCTGGCAGAGCGGTGTGGCTTCGTGCATGTTTATTCAGGGCTTTCGCCTGCACGGTGCCAGTGCGAGAGCCACTGCTTGTAGTTGACAGCTCAGCTATTGTTGCAAAGTATGATTTAATAGCAAGACTTGATTACAACATGCAAATGTAGCTGCTGGGGGACTATCTCAGAGGTTTGTGGAGATTAGCTGTTAAATTGGCCAGTGCAAAAACATTATTAAGCAGAGAACATAATTACTCATCTTGTGCTTCTGTAGTGTATAGAAGAGACAGATTTGTTTAAAAGCCAGCAACTCCTATATAGAGAAAAGACTTGTGTAAATGCCACATCATGTACTACTGTATGTTGCAGCTTATTTTATTAGAGAAGCAATACTTAATAACAACATTTGGGAACTTGTGGAAGGAATCCATTATATTATTCTGCATCATAAAAGCAAACCTAATGCCTAGTCTGTGTGAAGGCTGTGCAGATATTGAAACATCTCCTTTCGGTGGTGGTTGATTACTTTTATGGAGATTGTATCATATGGATATAAACAAATCCGGCACTTGATATGAAATCTGGGAGCAGGGTTTCAGACTCACGCATCTATCTTCTATCCGTGCACGTTCCCTCTGAAATGCATCAAGGTTCCCATTAACACCTTAAACGTGGAAAGTAGGATTAAAGTGAGACTGTCGGCACATACAAAATGAACATCTAGGCGTGCACTTGCTGTTATGTTTTTCCCTTTCAGTCCTAGGGTAGTCTGTGGGGTTGCTAGAATAAAAAAGCTCATGTGCATGCGAGGATGCAAGGGGAAGGATCGAGGTGTGGGGAGCTGGTTAGTGCTGCAGACCTGGTTTTTGGAGCAGGCTGTGGTTCAGGGGTTTCCTCCTGCCCCATGGCTCTCAGTAGCACAGGCTGGGCTTGCAGGGAGCAGTGCAGTGGCAGCTAGAGGACTGAAGTCAGACGTAAAAGTGCATTTGGCTAGTCAAAGCCCCAGGCAATTTCAGGAAAATCTTCTTTAACAGAGGATTCAGGAGGGCTGAATTAGAGGAACAGCTTGTTCGTAACGGAGCGTAGTTCCTGCAGTCACAAGTGCTGGCAGGGGAGCAGGGTGATGCTGGCAGGGCGAACCTGCTGTGCTGCGGTGGCTGCTGCTCACCCCTGATTCATGTCACTGGACGCTTCCCCTCCAGCATCTCAGGCCCCCCAACAGATGCTCTGCTGAGGCTTCGCTTGTCTAAGCAGGAGGAAATATCCTCCCAAGCCTAAGTGGGGGAGATAAAGACTTCAAGGATTTTTGATGGGAAACTCCTTGCCATCCTTTTGTTGCAGCTCAAGAGCATTTGTACACCAGTAATTGCTCCCCAGGCTGGTTCCTGTGTGACTCGAGCTGAATGTGGAGCTGCCGACGGCTGCTGCTGTGTGAACCTCAGCATCCCAGCACAATATGTCCCAATCACTCTAAATTTGGATTCGCAGCCAGTCCTCCTTCCTCCTTCGCGACATGTCTGTGCACACGCAAGCACACCGCCTTGCTCCTTACCTGCTATATACTGGTAAATTTGCCGCGGTTGGAGCCATCAGCCGTGCCAGGCGGTGAAGGTGGGGCAACGACTGCCTTGCTTGTGGCTGGGCTTGTTTTTGGCTCAGAGCCACAAAGCACCTGAACCCCAAGACAGCTGCTCACCAGCATCTCCTGGTGTGACTGCAGGGCGGCTGGGAAGAGCTCTGGCTACGTCCAGCAGCAGCATCTCCCTCCTTTCGTTATTCAGTGCCAAAGGGTAATCCTAAAAATACCTGTGAGCGGTTTGCAAGCCACGAGTGTCAGAGGGGACAGCTCTGCAAAGGTCTTGCGTCACCGTGGAAGGGAGAAGGACACATCTTGTCACCACTGAGCACGAAGGGATGGTACCTGCAGCCGGGTGCTGGGAGTGGGTGGGAGCAGGGGCTGGGTCTCAGCAGGGGAGACCAGCTGAGGGTGGATCAGCCCCGTCAGCAAAGGAGCAGGAAGGGACACGGGACAGTGTGGGCTGAAATGCTGAGCTAGGGCATGCTTAGTCCCTGCACAGACACATCTCAGTTAAAGCTATTTTTTTATAATGATCTTTGATAGTTTGTCATGAAGCCAAGCAGTGGGAGAAACCACATAGCAATATTTCATAATAATTTAGCCCCAATTATATGAGGGCTGTGTGTATTCAAGCTGTCCATGTCTCCCTAAACACCACACGCACACTTTCAAGCTGCATATCCAATGATCAGTACTGATAAATGCAATAAACTTCATGTGCTGGTAGAGTTACAGCAGGAGTCTCTGATAGCCAGAGAGGAGGCAGAAGTGATG
The DNA here is from genome assembly GCF_018139145.2 of Gymnogyps californianus. Classification (NCBI taxonomy): domain Eukaryota; kingdom Metazoa; phylum Chordata; class Aves; order Accipitriformes; family Cathartidae; genus Gymnogyps; species Gymnogyps californianus. The sequence goes on from NC_059480.1 coordinate 18,588,873, forward strand.
TATTCCTCTGTTAAGCTCCTTTTTTTGTGTGTGTATGGCTTGGTTGTACAAGTCTGTCTGTTAAATGACTGTTAACCTGTTCTCAGCGTCTGGTGTGCAAGAAGTTGTTTGTGTGATCCTCTTCTCTGGCAGTAGTGGTGCTGCCTATGGGAGATGCCCTTAGCTGGAAACTGTAGGAAGAGTTGCAGTAGCTCTCGCTTCCATGAATGACAGAGTTTTACTGCACTGAGCTGAATAGCACAATTTGAGGCAGGACCTGCTCCTAACTGGTCCTAAGCGTTTGCCACTGCTGCTCTGAAACCCTGGGCTGGAATAAGGCTGGGATAATTAATGGAGGTTAAAGTGCTCCTTCTGCCTGTGAGCTGGTTGGAAATGGAAAAGAAGAACCTGTCACAATTGTGACTGGCTCTAAACTGCTGTCAGACTCTCCTCCTTCCCTTCCCCTGCCCCAAGTGGAAAATTGTATTGGAAAGCAGCAGTTAGAGCACTTAAATCTTTCCACAGTTCATTTCAAGCTCCCTTTCTTCTTCCCAGCCATTCCCAGGCCAGTTCGGGGCGCGGATGGGAGACTGCGTCTCTGGCTGAAACTTGCAGGATGTTAAATAACAATGGGAGAGTGGCTTTCAAAGAGGGTATAAAGTGCCTGGATTGCACGTACCATAAGCTGTATTTCCCATGCTTTGACATGCAGCCCATCCATGCATCACTCCTGAACTGTTTCCTTTGTGTATGGGATCTGTCTTGGTGTGTTATGGAGCAAGCTCAGGCTGAAATGGGGTTGGTACCTCTCCTGCTGCAGAGGGACACGCTCCCACAAGCATTCACAGAAGTTGCTGGCATCTGTTGTGTCTGGACAGCAGTAAGTGAGCACGTGAAATGTGGGCGATAACAGAAGCTGTGGTATCCCCTGTGGTGGGTTACCACATTCATGTAATCCCTGCCCTTTCCCAGGTACTCGGATTGTCTGTTTTAACTAGCGTGTGTGTCCCCTTTCTCTTAACGCCTCTTGGCACAGTCGCATTGCTGCTGCAGGCAGTGGTTCTGAGTGGTTTTGTCCCCTGCTGAAACTGGTCAATGAAGGGCATCTGATGGAGCTTCACTGGCCTTCTCCTCAGCTGTCTGGATTTAACAGGTTGATCAGCTGGAGAAAGCTCCCAAAGCTTTTACTCTGATGTTATTGAATAACTCTTGGTAGAGAGCCGGGCAGCTATTTTGGTGTCAGACTCCAGGAAAGACACGGCACTGCATTTGCCGTCCCCAAGTGACCTCGGTGTGTTCCCACCTGTGTGACTAGAGCATCAGGGACCTACTGGGAGGCAACAGTCATCATGGCCGCTTGCTCTTCTCCCATCTCACAGTATTTTCAGAGCTTGGGAAGGACAAGGGAGCTCTCTGCTCAGTCTGAGCTTTGAGGTTGCAGTGCACCCCAGCCACATGGGCTGTTTCAGGCTGTCACTCTCAAATTTGCAAATGCTTGACCCAGCATGTAGATCTAGCGGCCAAACAGAGGTCTAGGACCCAAGTCATTCACATTTGACTTCTGAGTATGAAGGCATGACAAACTGGGTTGCCTGGAAGGAATATGGCTGGTTGGGGTCCAACCACCACAAGAGATTGGACCACTGAGGTCCTTCTGTGCCAAGGCTGGAGCCACCGTTGTGCTTCCAACAGCAGGGTCCTTCCAGGTGGTGACTTGCCCTGGTGATTCCCAATGTGGACTGACAGATTCAGGCACTGGGGAAGTGGGTGGGCATTGCTGTCCAATCCAGGATGGTGATTTAGAAACAAAAGGCAGATATAATGTTGTGCTTCCTTCTTCTAAATGTACAGAGCTACCCTGTTCATTCAAGGGTTAACCAGTCTGAGAGATGCAGCACCCAGAGCCAGGTATCTGTCAGGCCTGACTGGAAGCTCACCAAAACATGAGGATATATGGTTTTATTTCTGTTTTGTCATTTGGAGATTACTACTCAATGTCTGTAGGACAAGAAAGCTCCAGGGCATCTTAGGATATGCCCTGTGCTCCAAGAGAGGTTGTTGTTTTGGCTTTGCAACACTCATATGCAAAGGCAAGAACGGATGCCTGAAATGCTCCTTTTCCAAAGTTTAAAAGGCACTGCCAAGGCTCTGCAAGACAACAGTGTTGCAAATCTTATCACGATCCAGTGTTGAGATCTGTTGGTTTCAGCAGCACAAATATGCTGACAGATCTGTGTGTCTGCTTTTTGGTGATGGTAGATTTTTTCTGGAGGTTGGTCTGTGCTGCTGAACTCTGGTTGTAGCTCCCAGTTCAGAGCCTGGAAGGTAACGTTGCAAGAGTTCTTCTTCATCACACCTGAGTCTTCATTTTAACCAAACTTTCCTTGATCTACTAAAACCCTGGCCCAGAGGAGCAGTTTCAGGGTATCATGGTGGATTTAGCTTTGGTTCCTCTGCTCTTAGATGCAGCTGAGGGACCCGTAAATGTCAGTGGAGGAACTAGCAGGAGTAACCAGATTAGCTTGTTGGCTGTGACAGCCAGGGACTGAGACATTTGCTACCTTCACCCAGCAGCATGTGAGGTTTTGCAGACCTCAGTGTGAACAGAGCTTATTCTCTCTTTTATACAATCTCAGCAGAGGAACTGTGATGTGAAACAAAGTCCTTTCTTACTAATCCAGCTCTGGAGAGTTGTCATATCCATCTCTGGGCTTTAAGGATATGATTCTTCCTTGCTTACAGCAATAGGTCCCGTGCCACCCATCCTTACCTGTTATGGTCTCATTGAAACTACCTCATCTATCCTCATCTGCCGTCTGTCTGTAAGTAGCTCCAGCTGGAGATAAACAGCCCTCTGTCACCACAGCCGTGCGCCCTCCTCCCTGACAGCAAGCATGCCGTTCAACACCCGCTCCTGTGCCACTTGGCTTTCTCTGTTGCGTGCCGAACACCGGTAGGATGTTTAGCCATTTCTTCTCAATCCCATTGCGTAAATGAGGCTAATTTCAGCCTGCCGTGATGTGTGGGCTCGCTGGAACGTGACTATAAATCCAGACCTGAACATTTTCTTGTAATGGACGGGGTGGTGAAATTGCATTGCTGCCTTTAACCTCAGGCTGTCCTTAGACCAAGCCAGACTCTTCACAACCCCTGCGCCAGTAAATCAAATAGCTTTTGAATCGATGCACATAAAAGTCAAGAGAGAGAAGTTACAGATGGAAAAGACCTATTGTACCTTGAGTCTGTCCCACTGCAGAGGGGGTAAGGCGCTCTCAGGAATTTACAGCACAGCTCCAAGCCTGCCCGCTGAGGCCAGGCAGGGTGAGAGTTGTGCCTGGGGGAGATGTGGGGTGGGGGGAGACTGCCTAAATTTCCTGCAGCTTTTCCACCCTGCTCATCTCTGCATTTCATTCCTTTGGCTTTATTTTTGGGAAAGAAAACTGTTGTTGATTGTATATTCAACAAACCCGATACGTTCATTCTCCTGCTCATTGTTTTTCACTCAGGGCTATGCCTGACTTTTCTTTAGAAGCATGTTTTTCTCACCTAATATTTAGTTTAAGATTGTAGGAGCTGGATATAAAACCTTCTGGGATGTTTTAATCTGCCAAGAGGCTGCTTGAAAACAGAAGTTATCCAGAGTATTTTGGTAGTCCCTTTTTAGAAAACATCACCCCCCAAATCCTATGTTGCCCATTTCCCTTTCATCTCCTTGCCAACTTTTATTGGTTGTTTTAGCCCCGATCTGCTGTCGGTGTCCCCCATACGTTGTTCCCCTCCCCCTAGGGTTTCCATGTCTTTGAAAGTCCTGGTAACAAGAAGGTTCATGTGTTGTGCTTTGCAATCATTTCAGACCAAGAATAATACAGCCAGAGCCAGCTGGATCCCTCACTCCGTATTGATACAACTATTCCCCTTAACCTGCCCACATTCAGTGCTACAACTGCAAATCTGAGGTTGAACCGGAGCAGTGATGGACAGTGCTGTGAGCCCTGCTCCACAGCCCTGCCTGGAAAGCAGCACCCCCAGCAGAGCATCCCACAGCCAGGGAGCAGCTGCATTTGGGTGTTGTCCTCTGGGGACCTTGCTAAGTTGAATGTGTTTTCCTGACACGGATCTTCTCAGAACCAGTGGTCCCGGTGGTCGCTCTAATTCCCTTGATCTGCAGCCAGTTTCTCCTGAGCAGTCCTCCTCTGGCAAGGCCCTTGCTGAAGGCTGGCCAGTACGGGTGATTGCTTCTCCTGGAGGTCTCTTCCTATGAGCCCAAACAACACTTATGAGCGTGGTTAAGAACTGGAACAGGGACCCAGAGGGCCTGTGAGATAGTTGACCTTGGAGATTGCTAGAACTCAACTGGAAAAGGCCAACCTGATCCAACCTGGAAGTTATCCTGCATTGAGCAGGAGGTTGGACCAGAGACCTGCAGCAAAAGAGGGCATTACTTAGCAAGTCACTGCCTGGCTTTCAGTTCATGAACATGAGGGGGTACATGTTGAGTTGTCGTGCCACCACAGCCTTTGGCTGCCAGGTTATTTAGTTTACTTTCCATGGTTTTGGTCTTTTAAACTTTTTTGGCTAGCTTTTGTTGTTGATCTCTTCATGAGCTTCTGCAGGCTCCTGCTTGTTTGTCCCTGGGTCACATTCTGGTTGGTAGATGGATGCTCTCCCCAGTCGTTGGCCATCTCAGAGTATGCTTCCAGTCTGGGATGTTCATCCCTTCTTCTTTATTTCCCCCTTGTCCATCAGTTTGTCTCCTGCTTTGGAAGTAATCAACTCTTCAATGCCAGGTAAGCTGGGAAAAAGCAAAGCCAAAGACTGAAGGCAGAAACACACATGGTGTGAATGTTTCCTCAGCTGGAATGTCTGGGAGAGCATTAGCTGGTGGGGAACGTGGTACCAGAAGGCTGGTTCTAGCAGTCTGTGACTCCCTACGGCACTATCAGTTCTCCGGGTGATTAACTGTTTGTTCCTCCCTTACTGAAACCTTGTCTCAGATTAAACCACCGTAATAGAAAGCTCAGGTTCTGGAGCGATCCCAAGTGTAGGTTAATATTTGCAAGCTATCAGCTTCAGGTTTTATCTCCATCCCTTGCCAGCACAGAGACAAAATCCTTTTAAAAATCCCTTTTGATCTTTCTGGTTCATGACGTGGCTTTAGTAAGACACTTTCCATATGAAACTGACAAACATCTTAATGGAAATGTAAGTTTTTCTCATCCTTTCAGGGACTGGTAACAGATGAGGAGCCCCCTATGTACAAGGGGCCATGGCTTTATAATGGAGCATAAGTGATGGACAGTATCTCTGCAAGATACTCGTGCTAGGAAATGTCAGAATGTTATTTCTGCCTCAATGGCTTAAGATCATCTGTTTACCTAATGGACTTACATTTGCATTTTGCAGGTGTTGTGTTAATATTAATGTGTTGTCTGAATTGTTAATATTCCTTCACTTCAGTGTTACATTAATGAAGGCTGCAGGGGATGGAAAAAAGACCTGGCTAATTAATTAAATGGGCAAAAAGCATCTTTAACTTTCCATCGTGCTGCCCTTTGCTTCCACCTAATGGGTCTTGGCATTTCTGGTCAGCAGCCATGTAACACATGCTGCTGTATGGAGCACTCAGCGATGGACTTGCTAATTTTTCTGACCCATAAATCACTTGCGTAAACTTTTAACGGCGAGGAAAAGTGCCTTTCATTCCTGCTTCCTCCTTTCAGTGGGAAATGCAGCCTGATAACAGGCGGTGCTGGCCTGATGTGTGGGGCCAGAGACTTTCCCGTCAGGAGAGGGGCTGTCTGCATTTCTTCAGGAATTCTTTCCATTCCCCTCTTAGCCAGAGTCTGGATGACATTAATATTATGTGTCTTGTCATAAGCTCTGCTTTCAGAGCCAGTGGCGTATCAGGCTGCACGTCTCAGGAACGTGGACTGCCAGTCCAGCTTTGGGCGCTGGTTGGGAGGTATCTCCCCTCTCCTCTGCATTGTCCCAGACCCAGCTTGGCTCTGGGCTCTTTTGCCCACTGGGAATTCCCACGGGCTGGAGAAAACTGTCTCGGGTCCCTGCTCTGGCCCCGGGCGGCTGGGCAGCACCCCTGCTTGGGAGCATCCTAACGCATTCCCAAAAGTAAGGCTTGCCAGCCCAGGCGGTGATTGCTCTCGTGAGACCCATTAGCTGAACACAGCATTGAGTGTGTGTATTAGTGGTCACTGCTTATCCCTCCCCTGCGGCTCTGTGGAGAGGGAGCAGGGCCCTGGCCATTAGCTCCCTCTGAGAGACGAGATCTCAGTGAGCCGGTGGCTCCCTGGAAAGACAAACCTGATCTGATATGGATCTGTGGGAAGCCAGGCTGGGATTCCCAGCTGCACGGCTCCTGGAGCTAAATGCAGGGATTGCAAACCCTTTCCAGTGCTGCTGTCATCTTCCCCACAGAGAAATGTTTAGGCAGGGTGAAGGGGTTGTGTTTTAAAGGAGGGGTTTTGAACAGCGCTGTCACTTTGGTGCTGACATCCAGCACGAGTGCGAAGGTCTGTACAGCAGCGCCAGGCAGCCCCGGCCACTGGAGGCATTTCTAGGAGGGGATTGATGTGGGGCTGTGTGCCCACACTGAGCGAGTGGCACTCTGCAGGCTTCTTTGGGGCCCGTGGAAAAAGGGGTTTCTTGACCGAGGAAAGCCATTCCTGGAGGGAGATCTTCCTCTGTCTGCAATGCTGAGGGTAAAGTCCTCTGCCCTGGGCTCACAAATGTGATAGTCCTGAGAAAATTGTGCAGAACGCTGGAGCTGGGGCTGAGGGAGCCTGCTGAAGTTGTGCCTCCATGTCCTGTGTGGCCCAGCACATGGGTGCAGGTCTAAGCTTTCATCCCTGGCCCATGGCAGCTGAAGACACTGTTTTAGCACAGAGGGGCACTTCAACTTCATGCCAGGAGTCTGAAGGTTGCCACCAATTTGCATGAAAAGGAGCAGACTGCAGTCATATTAACATTTAATGAAGAGGCGCAGCCCACAGACACTGCGTCCTCTGCGACGCTTGCTCTTCAGTTTGATGACGTTTCCTTTGCCGCTTGGATCAAGACGGGATGGAGGGTGGTGGGACAGGCGGGCGTTGACTTTATCCCTTCCATACGAATGACAGATGAGGTTGAAGAGCTCCAGGCCAGGCAGGGAGCGTTTGCCATCCATGCAGCCAAGTGCCAAATGGTGCCAGAGGCTCCGCGGCCGCTTGTGCCGTCTTCAGCACCCCGACGTCTGGCCTGACGTCATGCTGCCAGATTAAGTCAGCTCTTCTATGTAATGGGGCTGCAAAGTGGCATCGATAATTTCAAAGGAACTTAGGCAAATGGTTGAGGTCTTTCTAGCGGTCTAAATCCCTGTGTACAAACCCAGTACATCAGGCTTTAAGCAATTAATTCCTAATCATGCCAAATGCCTTCAGTAGCCCAGCTTTAGTATTGAGAGCTTAAAACAGTTTTCCACCGTACCGCAGTTAATTTGGATAAAGAGAGCGGTCTCATGGCATTTCCAGCCTCAAGGTGTGAGAGTGGCCAGTAAGTGACATTTGTATTCAGAAAACCCTCCCATGCATTTGTGTTGTAGGCATCTATTACTGGGAAGGCACCATAGCTAATAAAAAGGGCATTCATTATACCCTGGAAAGAGAGTTCATTAGAGGGAAAAGCCATTCTAGCTTAGTAAGAAATGAATCTAAAACTGCCTCAGAGCTGCTATTCTCATCAAGTTTCAATGTTAACAGTTTTAACCAAGAGCTAATTGAGCAATCTCAGAAAGTGGAGTAATTCCATTATTCAGCTATGCTTTGTTCAAGGCTACCGCTAGCTGCGAAAGGAGCACAAATGACTTTCATCAAGCCAGGAACCGCCAGCGTTCTTGCCTTTTACTACTTTTTCTTTCAAAAAAAAGTAGGGCTTTTGGGCTTTTGGCAACTGTCATTGGCAAAGGGAGCTCCACACCAACATTGCAAGGCTCATATATAACACTGCAATCCAATTTTTTGGATAACAGGGGATTTGATTTTCATAACTTGTCAAGCAGCAGTGCTGTTCCAGAGTGGATGGCTGAAGACACTCCTGTTCGTTGGAAAGGCAGAGTGTCACCAGGAAGACAGTACACAATTCTTGCAGGATTTTGCATGGAAAAGAGCCATCGCAAGCGCCGGTCCAGCTACTCGCCAAAGAGCATGATTCTGTCATTGGCTGCGCTCTCAGGAGATGCGGGATTAGCTAATGTTGCTTTTAGAAGAGCTTTTATAGAAACCTCTCAAGTTCCTTTGCTTCATGGAAGAGCTGTAATCAAAAATAAACGTACATGATTTAAAGAAAAGAAGAAAAAGTCATACCACATCCAGCGTCTTTGGACTTAACGCTTTGGAGAGAGTTTGTTGGTTGAACTGTGGTGCTGTTTCTTTACTGTTTTCCTTCAGCTGATACTGCTGCTGCTGTTGGACATGCACAGGACTGTTTGCAGCCTTTTGTGGAAGGTGACTTTCTCTTGGTGAATGCAGCAGGATTTAGAGTCCCATTCCCAGGAGGTGGCTGTAGATCTCTTGTTTGTTATGAAATCGCGCTGCAGCAATAATCCCCTTCAAGCCAGCAGAGAGCAAGGGCTCTCAGCAATGTACTGCCCTTAGCAATGGGACATATATCCATCAGTGTCTTTAGAGCCCTCTCAGACACGCACAAACAGATCAGGCCTTTCTTTTCTCAGCACTAGCCTCCCATGGCACTGTTTGCTTCAAACACAAACCAAGTGTGATGCTTTCAAAGCTATGCTGTTGTAACCCTATTTGGACCCAGCGTGGAGCTGGACACCTGAGGCAGACATGTAGCTATGGGTTGAGAAACCAGAGGCCTTGACTGCTGGTTGAAGCACAAACCCATGCTGAGCCGGGATAGTAAACCCATCTGGAGATGGCAAGGAGTTTGAACAGCAAAAGCCTTGTTTGCTGTGCAGGAGGGAGCAAGTGCTGTGAGGAGGAGGCAAGGGGGAGAGGAGCAGATGGGGTTTTGTAACGGAATAGGGGAAAGAAGTTTGGTAACCTTTACAGAAATTATTTGGTCACATCTGGCTCAAGTCTGAGATGCTGGAAAGATGCTGAGATTTACCTGGTGGCAGCTCACCCAACCAGAGGGACCACCATTGGAAGTGGGGCTCAGACTCCAGCTCAGGACAGTTCAGCTCTGTCCCTTTGGGAGCAGGTTTCCACAATGAGCTATGCATGAAGAAAGGACCAACTTCTCCAGCCTGTCAAAAGCAAAAAAATCCCTGCCATGGGAGAGCTATGCAGTGTTTGGGGTTTATCTCTGAGTCCACGCCTCAGCTGTGAGAACACTTCCAACGCCTGGATACAGCCAGTGGTTACATCTTGCAGGAGGGGATGGAGGTGAAGAAGACAGCATGGGGGAAGAGCCGTGCTCGTCTGTTCAGCCCTACCTCGCTACCGTTTTCTCTGAAGCCTACGAGTCTGTTACACTGGTGGAACAGCAGATGTTTCAGTGTCGCTTCACTTTAACCAAGCTGCCTGCCTCCTTCCTGCATTTACTAGATTGCAAACAAAGTACTCCTTGTCTCTCCCTTGCAGTGAACCTTCCTTAGCTAATGTCATTTGTCAAGTTAATCAGGGAGAGTGGGCCCTTCGATGGCTGCTGTGTAGCCTGGCTGCATTGCCATGGAGACAAGCAGCCAAACAGGCATTTTACTTGCCCTGCTTCGCTCTGCAGAGATTTGGCATGAGACACCAATATTTTATTTGCCGTCAACCAACCAACTTGCTGAGGATATGAGTAGTTTTTCAAGGTTGCTATCAAGAGATTGGGAAGGGCCTAGCTAACCTTTTACGGAGCAAATAGTAATGCTGCTACTAAAGCAATTCCAGGGTCTGAATGTGCAGCTCCTCTTCCCACGTCCCCTGAATGTTTGACTCTGGTAGGGGCTGTGTGAGAGGAGTTACAGCCCAGTAGCTTGCGTTCGGGGCTGCCATCGAGATGCCATCAGTCCTCTTCAGCTGGGTGGTTTCGTAGGTGGCTGTTTGCCTACAGGAGCTGTGACCATCATTTAAGATACTTTGAAAAGCACCAAGTCCTGTGTTTAAGAGCATCTCAGGAGCCTGAAATCTCCCCGGCAGTCGATGGGATTTAGGAGCTGGCGTGCCTCCATCACATTTGAAACTCAGAGGCCAGTGCTTTTGAAAACCATACACTCCAGCTGACCTCTTGCACAAGGCAGGCTACAGAGTTTCACCCACTAACTCCCGCACCAAGCCTGTAATTCATAAGCAAAATCTGGGTATTGAAAGAGCCGGCAGAAGATGCTTACACATGTTACAGAGCTCACAAGCCGTCCCTCCCCTCCCTCTCCTCCCTCTCGCATGTGCACATGTTAAATGATGCATTGAACAGGTTTGGAAACGCTCCCTCCTGCAGCCCCAGTGAGCAGGACAGCCGGGATCTGCAGGCACCTACGGGAGGGACAGCCACCTGCTAACCCCCAGCCCTCGCCACGGGACAGCAGAGGAAACCTCACATCAGCACAGAAAGGGCAAAAGTTCAGATCAGATTGTTTATGGGATTTTATGGAGCCAGGAGCCAAGGATAGCTCAGCTAATCCAGAGGAAACTGTAGCAGTGGCGTTAGAATGCGTTTCACATGGGATTCATTCAGCGCGCATTCAGATGGACCAGTCTTTCTGTCTCCATTTTTTTAGCCATGAAATGTTTTTCTTTGCACTCCCATCTGCTAGCCGCACCAAGCCAAACTCCAAGCTAGGCTGTTTTAAGAAAAAAGAAAAAAAAAAAAACCCTCTTGTCGTTTGACCTGCCGATGAGTTAGCAGGGCTTCAGCGCGGCTCCCAGTAACACCAGTGCCAGGCGCTGGTCTGGCCCTCAGCCGCTGCCAGCCGGCCTCCGCTCCCGCCTGCCTCAGCATCCATTGCTTTTTTCCAAGCCGTGGCGTAGCGCTTGCCGAGTCGAAGCCCTGGTGAGGACGCTAGCTAAAAGTGCCACTAAAAGGCCTCGTGGGGAGGGCAGGAAGGCAGCAGCTTTGCTATGCCCTCCTGCTCCTCAGCATCTGAAACCATGCCAGCTTCATGGGCTGTCCCAGCCCTGGCTCGTCCTCCTGAGTCTCCAACGTCCCATGCAGTCTCAGCATGAGCCCCTCTTGGGAATATGGTTTTCCTTTTAGGTGCAGTGAGACTGCCACATTAAGCTGTTTGTTGCAGATCTTGGCTCCCTCCTCGTGTCCTGAGCCACAGACCCCGTTGCTCTGCTGGAAGAGGTGACCTGGCTTAACTCCGGGCAGAGGTGCCAGCTCCTTTGCTGTCCCCAGCCCATTCCCTCTGACCCTGGCAGGCTCTCACATGCTCCAGATTAGCCCAGCTGTGACCTGTCCCTTCCAGAAGCTGCTTTCCTCTCCCTGGGGACTAAATCCTGATGTTTAAAACAAATCTGTCTAGGAGTTAGCATGGAGCAGCCCCACACTGTTCATCGCTTTCATGCTTGCAGGGCTGCTGCAATGAGGTACATGCGGGGAGTAGCTCTATCACCCCCAGGTGATCCGGAGCTGGGAAGGACCCTCCATCCCTGCAGGGTGTTTTGGCATCAACCCACAGGGCATTGCAGCCTTCCCAGGGCACTGTGGTTTGTTAACCTGAGCAGACACACCAATCCATTGGTTCCTGGGGCTTCTCTTCCCCCCGGATACAGGGCAGTGTCCGACCTCGTCCATGTTATCCGTTCCTTGAAAGCTCAAACTGCAGCCGCATCTCCCAAAGCCTGCCCCTGCCTTTGGGTGAGCGAGCAAGACGAGTAGCTTTTCAATTCTGAGTATCTACGGTCACATCCTGCACACCCTGTCATGGGTGCAAAACTCCTGGGTGCTTCCTGATAAGATTTTCCTGCCCATGCAGTCAATCCAGCCATGTGCCGGGTACCTCTTCTTGATGGGGGCTGTCTTTGATGCTGTCTGGGGGCTGGTGCTCCACATGTGGACATGTTGAAGAGAGAGAGGATGGGATTTTGCAGATCAAAGCAGGAAGTATGTGCTGTTAGTTTTCCTTCGGGTTTAAAAGCATCCCTTGCAGGAGGGTGCTTAGATGTTAGCTTCAATTCAGTACTACCTACAATATCAGAACAAGGATATCTCCAGGAAAATGTAAAAGCCCAAGCCCCAAACTGATAAAACAAAATGCAGAACTTAATAATCAGGTGGAAATTGCATCCAGCCCGAAGTGTTGCTGGAGGTAAGAGGTGAAGGCTTCACACTCTAGTGCTCAACAGGAGCAAGAATGGCAGGGGCTGCTTGAGCACTCGCTTACAGTGTTCATCTCTAGGACATGAGATAAGCACGTTGTGCCTGTGACAAAGAGGAGATGCCGTTCACGTGTCTTTATTGCTTTGTCTTTAAAAATGGGTTTGCACCTCACTCCGTAGAGGCCACATTTCAAGGGAGGCACAGGGACTCCATGGCCAACCTTTGCTCACGTGTGCATCTGTGTAGCTGGGGCTAGCGCTGGAAACGTCTCCTTTTTCTTTGCACCAAAGCCCACAGGAAGGAGGGGCCCTTCCGTTTGCAGCCCACGCTGTTTGCTGGGCCTTGCTACGAGCTGGCTCGGGCAGAAAGGGCTTCCCAGGTACAAGCGTGGGCTGGCACAGCCTCGCACATGTCCTCAGGCCACCGTTCCCCACGTTCTATCTGCAAGCACGGCAGCTGGGTGAGAGCTGGTGGGTCCACCCACACCCAGGAGATGGGGATGGCCGTGCCATAACCCACTGGGCTACTTGCTGCCTTGCTTCCCACCCCTGGGTGCTGCGCAGCCGGGGTGCCCCACACCCTTGGGCCATGCTGTCCCACAGCCCCCCAGTGCCGGTTGCCATAGAGGGACCGCTGTTGCCATCTGCTGGCTTAGCTGCACAGGATCAGCAAGAGCTTGGCTCAGCCCTCTTGGAAGTCGCCTCTCACGAGTGTGTACTGACCCTGCTCCCACGCCGGGCTGCGGGCGCATTGCCCACCCCTGACCCAGCCCTTGGCCTTCTGGTAGCATCTGCCCATTGGTGTTTTAGGGGACGGGATGGGTAGCCCATTCCCACTTAGGCTGTGCTGCACCCCCCCCTCCCCCTCCTTCCCACACTGCCCAGTGTCCCTCCTGCCCTCCCTGTGGGATCTGAAGTATTGGCCTCTGGCACAACACGCTCTGGGAGAACCCACAAGGCTCTTATTAAGGGAGCTCCTTCCCATTAAAGATGAACGTTTCCACTGCTGATTATCACCGTCAGGTGCTTATTCCTCCTCTGGGCTTGTCTTTATTTCCTTTCTCTTTTGAGTTCTTGGCAAGTACTCCCAGACTGGGAATGTATTGCTGCTGTAGCCAGTACCCCAGCAGCACAGCACCCTGCACATCTCACCTGGCCAGTCCCTGCAGCGATGCCAGGGCCGGGAGCTGCAGGACCACCAGCTCCAGCCCTGGTCCCCCAGTCAGCCCTGCAAAATTGCTGCTTTGCCTGCAGGAGCAATAGGGCTGAGCCGGCATAATCAGTGACAGCTCGTTCGGGCATTGCTCGGAGGATGAGGTTACTTCTGTAAATCTATTATCTTTTTTGGCAATTAGCACCAGTTTTAGGAGCCCTGGGAATACATGCAGCAAATAGCAGGAAGCCCAGTTAAGCACATCTCTGCTTATCTAAGCCCAGTTAAACAAGTCTCCTGTGGCACAGCCCTACAGCTGGTAGCACAACCCATAAATGCTCCAAAGATGATCTCTAGCACTGGGATTGCTTTTCTTTGCAGTGTGTAGCCCCAGAGATTTCCATTCAATACTTGGGCATTCACAGGTGGAAGGTGGGGGGCTCACCCCAGCCTGGGATACCCCCAGCAGTCTGCAGGTTGCATGGAGGAGCCCCCAGAGTCCTTGCATCGCCTGGATGCCGGAGGCAGCCCCGCAGCGAGCTGCGCTGGTGGCTTGCCGTGCCCAGGGGCCGCGCTGCATCTTGCTCTGGGTGGAAGCCCGGTGTGAGGCAGGGCTCGGTGGCTGGGCTTGACCACACATGTCGAGCTCAGGATGGGGGAGCAAGCGAGACGCTGTTTTCTCTGGCCCGGGAAGACAGCGATGTGTGTTTGTTTTCCGTGCTATCTCTCGCACAGCGTTTGTTTTGCTTGTCGAGCGTTTCAGGAGATAAAATGACCTAAAGGGAGATTATTTTATCCTAATTTAAGCTGTCAATTTATCACTGACTTCTGCCTGTCTGCGCCAGCAGGACGGCTTGCTCTGAGTCCCCAGGGAAACCTCAGCTAGAAAGTGAGAATTTGGGGGGGGATTTGCTGCAGTCTCACATCTAATCTGTGCTTATAACAGCAACTACAAGCTGCTCCCCTGTCCCCCTGTGTCGTATTAGTTCCCATCACTATGGACTGGCTTAGCTTCCTGGGGGACTCCCCTCTCTAACTGGGGCCCGGGGTTGTTTTTCTCGTGCTGCAGGCTGGTGGAAGAATTCATGCTGCTTGCAAACATGGCCGTGGCCCATCAGATCTACCGCACCTTCCCCAAGCAGGCCCTGCTTCGCCGCCACCCCCCACCCCAAACCAAGCTGCTGAAAGACCTCATGGAGTTTTGCAACCAAGTCGGCCTCGACATTGACTTCAGCAGCGCGGGGACCCTGCACGTGAGTGCACTGACCGGGCGGGGAGCAGGGCCGTGGGGGCAAAGGGTGGGCAGCTACGTGGTGGCGTGTTTGCAGCAGCATGTGGTTTATTCCCTGTCCCCCTCTGTCCAAGCAGAGCTGACAACTATCCCATGCCAAAACAAAACACCTCCCTCACTTGCTCTTGACCCCACCAGCACTGGGCAAGGGTGGCCCAGCTTGTCCCGCTCAGCCATGTTGTGCACAGAGCTTAGAGCAGGGCAGGGAGGACCTTGCAAGTGACCCCAGCGCTGCCCTCTCTGCAATGGGAAGGATGTTTCAGTGCAGGAGCACTCACTGGGACACCCAGATTTCCTTTCTCTGCCTTCTCTCGGCGGGTCCTGGGCAGGGCATTTGCTCTGTACCACAGGAAAAGTAGCTCTGCAAGGGGGTGTTTCTGTCTGGGCTGCTGAAGGTCTCAGGGAGGGCAGGGTGGGGAGCGGGGTGACTGGGAAGGACTGGAGAGCGGTGCTGGGAAAGGTCACATGCAGCCAGCGCGGGAGGTATCCGACTGATCCTCCACTGAGCGTGTCCTGAGGCTGAACTCCAACTGAACAGCACAGCGCAGGTTCCAGGATTTTCTTTACTCGCCGCAACTGGACTGTGGATAATCCTCTGTTAATCCCATCCCCGCTGGCCTCCTGCAGCCCCTCCGTCAGCTGGGACTGCTTTCCTCGCTTGCTGGCTGCGCCGAGGCTATGTCAGCAGACACAGGGCTGTGCACTCAGCTCCTCTCCTGCACTTTGAACCCTCTAGCCCTTCCTCGCCACTAGCCCCAGGCAGTGACCTCCCGTATCCATGTCTCCCCACAGTCCCATTAGTCCGTGCGCTGAAGCTCTCAGTAGCTGGATGGGAGCCAGGAACAGGTCAGGAGAGGGGCTGCGGGCACTCTCGCACGCTGCACGACTGGGGACGGAGCCAGCGGTCCCTGTGCCCCGGGTGCTCCCTGCCATTGACCCCAGGGGGTGGGTCAGTGCTCAGAAGGACTGTGTGTGCAGTCCTGTCGGGGCTGCTGGGATCAGAGCAAAGCCCAATTTCACGTGCACTTTTTGGCTTACAAGGGGATTTGCAGGGAAAGGAGGAATTCGGCTTTGACAAGCTGCTGTTCGCCCCAGTAAGGTCTGCCTGGGTCCCCCTACCACCATAGGTTGCCAGCACTGAATGCTCTCTCTTTTCTCCTCCAGAAAAGCTTAAATGAAACATTTGGTGCTGACAAATACTCCGAAGCCAGGAAAGAAGTGCTGACCAACATGTTCTCCAGGCCCATGCAGGTGAGAACAGCACTGTGCTGTCAGACATGTCTGGCTGTAGCTGTCTGCTGTCTGCTCCGTCTTCAACCTTCGCCCCTTCTGCGTTACTGTAGCTGGTTGTTAGGTAGAGGGAGAGTGAATGGACACTGAACATGGTGCTGTGGGGCTGCCAGCAGCTTCCCCCAGTGCCTCCAGCGCCATGCAGCTGGCAGTGGGGGTATCCCCTGGGCTTCACTGGATGGCAGGGTCAGGCTGAGTCTTTTCTCGCCCCCCATAGTGTCCCTGTTATGACTGGTTGGGATGTTTCACCCTTGAAGTTGCATGTGGGATGTTAGCAGACTCAGAAGGACCCAGCCTGCTCTGTGAAGAGCTGGTGGTGGGCTCCACGGTTCATGTTTTTGACATTTCTTCACATCATAGTATCCCAACGGGTCCAAAGAAGGAATCAAGAGTGAGGATGATGTAGGGGTGTGGAACTGGCCGTAAGAACAGTCTGGTACCCAGACACATGCTCTTAGAAGGCAGGAAGCTCTGGAAACCCTTTGGTCTTCCTCCAGACCAAGAGACCTTCTTCAAAGGTCTGTGTGATGGAGGCTTGTGCTGCTCACACTGATTGTCGTGTTTGGTGCGTCTGCAGCTCAGGACACTTATTCGGGTGCTTATCACCATCAAAAAAAAGTTTTTGTGAAGCATCTGCCTTTCTACATTTGCAGCTGGGCATAGCACAGCCTCTTCTGAGGGAAGCCCTACCCCACAGGGAGAAGGGGCACGTTCCTGAAATGGTCTCTCTGCTGTGGCCTGCTTATCGCTGCAGGAATTAATCATCTTCCCAACATCACTCATTTGACTGTCACTCTTCTAATTAGCTTATTTGCTCCATTTACTCATTAGCAGTTGCCTGAAGTCCTGCTGTACTTTAGTGACTTAATGCTTGCTTGCGAGTGGGATCAGGGACTGAAGCCGTTTAGTAAATCACCCCCTTGTGTATGTGTCCAGCTCGGGAGTGCTCCTTTGTAGAGTGCAGGGAATGTCCTCTGGAGCTGGCTGTGTTGTCCCAGATCCTGTGTCCTGCTTTGGCTTGTCCTAGTCCCTTCTGTCACATCTTCCTTTTCTGGTGGAAGGTGCACTGGTGACATGAATTCCTTGGGGTCCCTCTCTGGTCCTGCTGACTGTGGCACAAGCCTGGGCTTTGCCAGCAGCAGCACATGGAGCAAGCCTGGCTACTGGCCAGGAGGGATGAGCAAGGAGAAGGCAGCTCGGTTCTGCAGTGGCACCAAGGAGGAGATGAGCTTTTTGGGAACCACTGACTTGCTGAGATTTTGCCTCTGTGGTCTCCTGATTCTGTGGTCGGAGAGGTGGTGGGTGTGCTTTGAGATACCTCCCAGTGGCTCTTGTTAAGATTTAGCCCTGTGAATATGTTAGATCCGTATGCAAAAGAGGTATCAAGGTTTTGGGGATGAAGTCTTCTGCGGAGTAGATAAAGACAGAGAGTTTGGGGAAGAAGAAAGAGGAACTTTTAAAGGAGTTATTGCACGAGACATGATTTTGGCAGGAACTAGACTCATTTTGTCGTCAGAAGACCAAGGTGCCTGTGTGTTGAGGTGTGCCGTGCAATCCACTCGCGCCTGGCAAACCTGCTGTCTGGCACACTCCCATAACAGGCAAAACCCAGTTTACAGCTGAGCCCGTCAGCCCTGCAGGGCAGCCTCTGTCTGGATGGCGAGCAGTGTTCCTGTCTGCCGGCGTTCCCGTCTGCTGGTGTTCCCCAGCAGGATGGTACTGCCACGCGTGATGGAGTGCTCTCATTATTGGAAGTGGTGCATGAGCCAGAAGAAGCAGAAATCTGTCTTGATCCTAGGATGAGCTTATGCAGTTGGTCATTTGCTGAACTGCTGTTTAGTTTGTACATGGAGTTTCAGACTTGCCCAAAGCCATCAGCCAGGTGAGCAGACACTCCCCCCCCATCTCCAGGGCTGCTTTCCAGTCTGACCCAGGATGTGCTCACAGTGCTGGATCCATATGACCTCCAGTCCATAAGGAAGGACCGCGGTGCTGCGGGGGCGAGAGACATCAGCGTTGCTCTCTGCGGTCTCTGGTCCCTGACCACACTCACTGTGGGGTGGACTCACAGCTCCCCAAAATCCTGAGCAGTTCAGATTCCCACCATTGTTCCTACTGCTAAACGCAGAGGATGGGTGGTTTAAAGCCATGTCAGGGCCCCTCGGAAAGGGCAGACAGCTAGTGGGTGGAAGGACCTTTCCCTAGGAGGAGGATTTTTTGCTGTCTGCCACCAGTATTAGAACAGATGGAAGAATCGGCCCCATCCTGCCCATGTTCCTGGATGTTGCGGTCCCTCATGGGGGAGAGGACAGATCTGAGCGTTGGCAGCTGCAGAGCACAGCCACGCAGGGGCCCGTGCCGGTGTTGAGAGCTGGGCCATCGCTCTGACAGGTGGCGTGGTGAGACCGTCTGGTCAGGGCACTGAGGAGTCACCCGTATCCCTGCACACATCTCAGCTCCCAGTGATAAAGCTGGTGTTTCAGGGACAAGGCTGCAGTTAAATCAGCCAAAACAAGCTGCCCACAGGTTTAACCCATGGTCGCGCCAAGCCTGCGTCTTCCATCTTTGCTGCATGCTGGTGGTCAAGACATCAGCTTCTTGGAGGAGGAGGGAGATGGGAAGCAACTGGCAATGCATGTGTCTGGGGGAGCGCCTGCATTGCCATGCCAGGAGCCTTGTAACAGATGAAGGAGCAGCGGCATACCATTTTTCAGGGGCTCAGTCACTCGGGCATTCAATCTGTCTGTGACAGCAAAGCTGCCCCTGGTTGGCTGGGGCTGATTTATTTCCAGGCTCCTCGCGGTTCTCCGGGGATTGTGGCAAACCCTGGGGATTTGAGACCACTTGTGAGTCAGATCTGTTAATGAGAAAATATCTGCTTTATGCCAGGCTGATGTCACTGGGTAGCGCTGTCATGGTGGCAAGGACCAGTATCAGATACGTGTCGGACTGGGCTCCCCGCAGTGTGTAACCTTACCACAGCCCAGAGGAGTATTTTTGCTATGATACCCAAGCTGATGCCAACCTCAGTGAGGGTCATGAGCTGCCAAAAGGGTGTCAGAAATGGTGCTGGACCCAGCAGTGGCTGGGTTTGGCCAGCACATCCATCAGGAAGAAGTGCCCCAGACAACAGCAAGCAGTGTGGGACCTTCAGCATCTTTTCTAACTTGAAACAAGGCAGGGGTTGCCCTGCACTGCTGGGCATAGGGAAGGGATGAGCCCTTTCCAGTGGCTTTCTCGTAGCAGGCATTTTGACCTGTGCTCTGCTCTCTACCTACCTGGCATTGCAGGCACCTTCCTCCCTTCTGCCCAGGAGCCTGGCATAAGTGCCTATAAACCCTCTGTAATTTCATGCTGTCTGTCTGCACAAGGGCACTCATCTCCTCCCGCAGCAGCCTCCAGTGCTCAGCGTGTCTCCCTGCCCGACCACGCAGAGCCTTGTTCAGTGGGAGCCGAGCTAATTGAGTGGAGACCGTACTTCATGGAGTCCATCAGAAACAATTTAATTCTGGGTTGTGGAAATTGGCAGCCGCCACAGCTCCTATCCCAGCTCTTGGGTCTCATAATAAGGCTGGGACTGATGCTGCTTTTTTTAACCTGCTCTGTTTACTTGCCCGGATCAGTGCGTTGCTGCTCAGCAGGAGCTGGCTGTGCCGCTGGGCTGGAGAGCAGAGGATACAGCTGCCCAAACCGTGGATCCCAGGACGGCTCTGTAATCAGAGCTGGCTACTCCTGTTTTTTTTAAATCACTTGCTCTTATTTTCAAATGGGTTCATTCAATCGCCCCTGTGCCGTGACCCTGCCACAACCCCCCTGACCCACACAGCCTCCCCTCCCCGCCTGGGCTCGGCCCCTGTTGTTTTCCCAGCCCCAAGGGCTGGTGTTTCACAGATGTAAAAATAAAAGCTGTAACAAGGGGGATAACAGGGGCGGCGCAGCCGGGAGAGGTTCCCACTGAAGAGGCTGCTGGGCAGCACGGTGCTGCTGCGGCACCAGGGTTGGTTTAGACGGGCAGTTCAGCCGCTCGGCTTCCCAGCTGTCATCGTGGGATGGAGCAGTGGGGATCACAGTGGGGCTGTCTCCTCCTCCTCAGTGAACGGAGGAGCCACTCATCCCAGCCCCCAGTGCTCTCCAAGCAGGCGCAGTGGGTGTGCAGGGCCTGCAGCCGGACCCAGAACCAAAGAGCCTGGCACGGGAGCCGCTCTGCGAGACCCCTTGTTGGCAGGGCATCCACAGTGGGCACGGGACAGGCTGGGCTCTCCCCTGGAAGATGGGGGGATGACAAATGAGCCCCAGGACCTGAGCAGAAGCGGGAGACTGCTTAAACCCATGTGTGACATGAAAGTTGATGCAATCCTTGGGGCCAGGCAGGGTCAGCTGGCAGCCAGCAGCTCCTTGCAGTGGCTTTGCCCTCTGTGCTGTGCTCAGTTCCTGCAGCACCCACCTTCTCCCTGCGCAGCCCGAACAGAGCAGCAGGTGAAGGACCATCGGCTGCTGGAGCTCTGTCTCGCAGACACAGACACCTCCAGCCTCGTGCAGGGTCCTGCCACCATCCTTGCTCGCACCCTTCCCTCGCTTCTCACCCCTTTCAGATGGCTCTCTACTTCTGCACTGGTGTCCTGGAGGACGAGACCCTCTTTCGCCACTACGCCCTGAACGTGCCCTTCTACACACACTTCACCTCGCCCATCCGCCGCTACGCGGACGTCATCGTGCACCGTCTCCTCTCTGCCTCGCTCGGTGGGTGCCGCCCGGCTGCTTGTGGAGCAGCTCTGGGTGCTGCAAGGGGAGGGGGTCACTGTGTCCGGCACAGGCAGGACTCCCGGGTTCCTGCCTTGCCTGCCACGGGTGCTGGGTGCTTGGAGTCTGCGTCCCACGGGGCAGCTCCCTGGCACGTGGGTGCCCTCAAATAACAGGGACATGGAGGTGACCTGGTCCAGGGTGCCATGGCATGGCTCTGGAGCAGGAGGGAGCATGGGCACGTCATTGTCACTTGTCCCCTTCCTAGGTGCCAGCTCCCGCATCAAGATGGAGAAAGAGGCCATCCAGAGACAGGCAGATCACTGCAACGACCGGAAGATGGCTTCCAAGAGGGTGCAGGAGCTCAGTGCTGACCTCTTCTTCGCCATCTTCGTCAGGGTAAGAGCCAAGACTATCTTCCCCCAAGGTATCTCTGGATTTCCCCATGAAGGCTCAGCCTTTATGCCACTGGGCAGAAGGCTGTGTGGCTGCCCAGCTGGCCTTGGGGAAGGTGAACAGCGAGGGGATGTGCTGAGCAACCACCACCACCAGAGCTCCAGGACCTGGAGACACTGGCTCCCCTTGGGGACGGCTGGATGGGGGATGCCAGTGTAGTGACAGCCCTGTCTCTTGGCAGGAGTGTGGTCCTCTGGAGTCAGAGGCCATGGTGATGGGTGTCCTGAATGAGGCCTTTGATGTCCTGGTGCTGAAGTTTGGAGTCCAGAAGCGCATCTACTGCAATGTAAGTACCTCACCAGTGTGAGATAGTGCCGACACTGCCTCACCAGAGAGGGCTGCAGCAGCCTGGCGTCATCGGAGACAGTGGCTGTCCTGGTGCCCATCTGTGCCAGCACTGCAGCTGGCAGAGCTGTGCCCGAGCTGGGCTAGCCGGAGGGGAGGGAGCCTTCATGGGGTTTCCCCTCCATCCCTTGGCCCCGGGCAGGCACAAGGGGCTGGGAGAGTCTGGAGCAGCCCAGTCTCTGAGGACCAGCTTCTCCCTGCAATGTGCTGGGGGTGATCTAGTCTAGGTAAAAGGGAATAAAGACAGATTCAGGGGGACAGAGATCAACACAGAGCTGAAGCGAGGAAAGGGAGCAAGGCTGGGTTTCATTTCATTTAATCAGACGGTATATCTGGGGCTGTGACAGCATCACTGTAGGCCAGCACCTGCGGTTAGTGACAGCATCTTCTCTTAATAACCTGGTTATATGGCTGGCAATGACATCTTTAAACAGGACATATAGTGTGATATATGGGCTGTTTGTGTATCACAGCAGCCCCTGATTTACGCGCTAGGCTCAGGCTCACGAGCTGCTGCATCCCGGTTGTTAAAGAGCTGCAGAGGCAGTGTGCTGGGCAAAAGCAGCGTCGTCCCGATCCACAGGCAAAGTGGAGGGGGAGAGCTAAGTGGGCGGATGTTGTCGGGGCCACAGGCTGTTCCCAGCACTCTCCCTGCCTGCAGGCGCTGCCCTTGCTGGGCTTCCACTTCCAGAAGGTGGGGAGGAAACCGGAGCTGACACTCATGTGGGAACCGGAGAAGCCGGAGCAGGAATCTGTGCCCCAGGTAAGACCCCCCAGTGCGGGACGGGCTCACAACACCATGGGGCTGGCGTGGAGGCTGTGTGCAACATGTGGATCCCGTGGTCTCCGCAGGGACAGGTCCGGGCGGCAGGACTACCTCACAGGCTGTCGGGTCCTGCTGTCCCTCTGTGCACCCTCCCCAGCGAGCCCAACCTCAGCCTCAACCTCCTCTGCCATCCAGCCCCGCTCCATCCCATCACCGCCCCCACATCTGACCCCTCCATGGCCTTCAGACTCTGCCCTGCCTGCTGTGTGCCCTGCCTCCCAATTCAGTTTCCTCCAGGAATTGAATTAACATGCTGTTTACTTCCTTCTTCCAGATCATCAATTAAGATGTTAAGATCAGGCCTAAGGCAGCGCCTGTCTAGACTCTTCCCCTCATCCTGGCATTCCTTGCCCCCTCACTGGCACGGCCCTTCCTTCGGGTTTCCATCCCTGTGACAGAGTTGAGACCCAATTAGGAGGAATTTTTTAAGTCGGACTTCCTGAGATGCAGCGTCAAATGGTTTAACAGCATCTAGAAATCTCTCTCTTGTGTCCCTGTCATCTATTAACTTGGTAACTCAATCAAAGGGAGCAATCGCATTTGTCTGGCTTGATTAAGTGGTGCTTCTTTGCCAACTTTTGTCTGGCGTCGCTGTAAAATCACAGCTCTGTTGACTGCTGTGATCCCTGCCTGCTGCCTGGCGGGGACAGGAGGACTGAATCCCAGCCTCTCCTTGCACCGCTCCGGGGGCTCTGCGCTTGAACCCCATTTCCAACCAAGCCCAGCACAACCCATCCTTGTCCACCTAGGGCTGGATGAAGAGGACTCCCAATAAGGGCCGGGCTGACCCTCCCAGCTGGTATGATGCATGTCCTCGGGAGTCCTTTCCTTCACAGGCGAGATGTTGCAGTCAGAGCCGGCTGAGCTCCCCGGCTGCTGCACGCGTTTCTGCAGGCCTCCCTCCCTTTGAAGCTGAGCTTTCCTTTCTCAGCTTGGCTCAGAGGAGCCCCCTGGACACGGCCCAAAGTGGCCTCGGTTCCTCCTTTCCTACAGGAGCGGGTATCACTTACACCCTAGCAGGGACCCTCATGAAAAATGATGCCCCAGCATGAGCAGGGCCCATTTTGGTTAAGCAAACACTCAGCGGTAGAGGAAACTCCTCCAAGAACCCTCCACGCCTCCTAAGAAAACACCAGAGCCCTCCCCTGGGAGCAGGCTCTGAGCTGTCCTCTGAGCCAGTAGATCCCCGAGTTGATAAATCTCCAGCCCCAGGATGAGTTGGATCCCCGGGAGTGGTGCTGAACCACGGGAGATGTCACCCAGACACCCCGCGGCACCGAGCATCCCCAGCTCCCCGCCTGGCCCCGGCACTTGACCTCTGCTTCCCGGTTTGGCTCAGCCCGGCCAAGCAGTGGGAACATCGGGGAAGGCTGTTTGTGGGAAGCTGTGGAGGGGTCTGGGCTGGTTGGCCCTGCCACGGAGGGAAGATGTTGCCCCCATCTCTCCCTGAGCTCCAGGAGATGGCCGGGACTTCAGTGGACATTACTCAGGGCTTGAGTATGAAGTGGATCTAAGACCAGGGGATTTGATGTGAAATCGTGCTGTTCCCCAGTGGTTCAGCAAAGGGATGAGGCAGGATTGCAAGGGAGAGCCCTGATAATCCCCATTTGACTCCCTCAGATGTGGGGGGCTGCCTCATGGCCACCGCCCCCCGTGCTCCTGCCAGCTGGGGCGGGCAGGGGCCTGGTGCTAGGTAGCCAGTAGCCAGCAGCTATCTGGGCAGCCGTCTGCAAAAGGATTTCCCTGCGGTTTGCTCCTCGCTGGCCACTTTGATACATTTAAGTCTCAATGAGATTTTCCTACTCTGAATGATTAATCTGGAGCGGCTGGCGCCGGATGAGCTGGGAAGGGTTTGACAAGGTTATGCCGGTGGCTGTATGCCCACTTCTCATGCGGGCCAGCCCCGAGCAGATGGCCCCATCGAGCCCTGCTGCAGCACAGGGCTTGGGGATGGGCTCCGGCAAGCGAAGTTCCCAAATGCCTGGCCATGACCCCGGGGCAGTCCCTTCCCAGTGTCCCAGCCAGCCCATTAACCAGGCCTCATCGACCTGATCGATGCTCTACGCTTCTAATCTGCACAATTGCACAAAGAGATGGAGTCAGAGGACTGGGGAGGTGGCAGCAGGCAGCGGCATGTTCCTGCACAGGAGGGGTTGATTTTCTGGGGTCTTTATTCCCTTGCATCTCTGTCATCCATCGTGCTCCCTTCCCGGCTCTCCTCTCACTGTGAGGGCACGGGGGGGTCATTCCCTCCTCGCGGGATGCTGGGAAAAAGCGTCATGTGGAAAACCTTTCTTGCTGCAGCTCACCGTTGGCGCTTGGCCAAGTTGCTTCATTAAGGGGTGATGTGCGTTCTCCGGCTGGAGAAGGAAGACACAAGCAGGCCTTTGGGGAGATTGGGACCCAAAGCCAAGGGCACAATCACCCATGCTCCTTCCCAGACTGTGCAGAGAACCAGACTGGGGCCTGATCAGGCTGCAATAAGTGAGGATGTTTTGGGAGGCTCATTTAGCTCGGTTTGGGTTCCCTGACTGGCTTTGCAGCCCAATGGTGTTGCCCTTGAAGATGATGCGTCCAGCCCCAGGAGCACCCTGGACCCCGGCAGAGCTATGTGAAGCCATCCTGCCCCATTCCTCAGCTCCCAATGGGTCCTGCAGCGGAGGCAGCAAAAGCCAGCACGGCTCTAAGCAAATCCTAGTGTGATGGCAAGCCACCTGAAAAACCCTCTTCTCTCCATCTTTCTCTCCCTTGCTGAAGGTGATCACCATTTTCACACTGGTGGAGGTCGTGCTGACGTCGGACGGCGTCCCGCTCAAGTACAGCGCCCTGCTCAAGAGACCAAGCTCGGAGAAGTGAGCGCCCTGGGCTACACGTGCTCCCCGCTGCTGACGCTTGCTTGCCTCCCAGGCCCTACACCAGCACCCACCGGGGACGGAGGGGACCCACGAGGAGTTTGGGGTTTTGAGTTTTAAAACTGATGCCATTTTATTTCTGGTTTGGATTTTAACTCTGGCTGGGAGCGAGGCTCAGGGCTTGAGCCTGCCCCAGGCAGAGCATTTCTAGTCTCGGATATTTTTAGCTTGATGCTTCCTTTTTTTTTTTTTTAAGGCAGAGGTGTCCGTCCCCAGCCACCTTGGGTGCCCGTGGTGAGGGCCGAGTGGGGACGTGTGTCCCCGGAGCAGAGAGGGGCTGGCTCCACCATTCCCGGTGGGGTGTGGTGGGATGCAGTGGGATGCGGCCGTGGGGCCATGCGGGAGGGTTTCTTGCAGGGTTGTGTGTCATGTAATAAAAGCCTGGTCAGCAGCCGCATAGGGGGCTCACACAGGTTTTATTTTGTCTCCTTCGCGTTCCCCCAGCCGGGAATCCCAGCACTAACTCATCTCCCAGGCAGCCCCGTGCCTTCCCCTGCCTGCAGCTTCCCGAGCATTGTGAAATCCAAGCGGCCTCGCCACCTCCCCCAGCCTCAGGATGTGCTCGGCCGGAGGGTGTGGGGGATCGGGTGGATGTGTGCTCCCAGCTCCCGCTCCAGCAGCTAATCCCTCAGTCTGAGCCTTCACCGGCAGTCACCGGGTGTCTGCTCCAGCCCCTCACACCCTGGCCTCCAGCCTAACCCCGCTCGGGCACCCTGCAGCACCATGTCCTTGCTTCTCCCTGCTGCTCAAGAGAGCGTCCAGCCCCTCGCAGACCGACTGGCCCCTCTGCAGTCTCCAGACACCTCTGCCTGCTCCCCATCCCCATGTCCCCCACCCACGCCGTGCAGGATGTCTCTGGGGGCACGGGCTGCTCTGGCAGCCTCCACTTCATCACCCCTGAGGGGATGAGCAGCCACGAGTGGAGGCTGGTGGAGGGATTGATGTCTGGTGAGGAGTGGATCCATCGTGCCAGGCAGGGAGGGGGCCCTGCTTCACTCTGCGTCATCAGTGGTGACAGATGTGGCCCTGGCACAGACACATCTGCCCTTTGCGGGAGCCAGGAGCCAGCCAAACGCGGGCTCCCTGACTGAGGATGGGGGATCGGGCCCTGGGATGGGTCAGGGCTGGGTACAACACGCTCCCCAGGAGCTGGCAAGCTGTGAAAGCCGTCAGGGTCACCTGCGGTCCCCAGGGGTTGTGCTGCTGGCAGTGTCCTTCCAGATGGCCTGGTGCAACCACACGTGGACGTCACCTTCAGACGTGGGAGCGGGTGGGAGCAGCCTGTTACTCCCTGGGTCTTCTGCTCCTTGCCGTGTGCTAGTGACACGGGGCTGCTCCCTGCCTGCAGCAGGTACCTCGCTGTGCTGGCACGGGATGCCCTGGTGTGCCCAACGTGTTGGGCACCAGCTGTCCCAGGGCCTGACAGGCAGCGTGTGACTGTCCCCTGGGAGAGGGGACCTGAGGACACTGACACCAAAGGCAAGATGTCTTCCCCCTACTCCTCAGCCTGGTGTCCCCCCCTCAGGTTTATCTCAGGGGAAGCAAGGCCAATCCAGCCCGGCCCAGCTCAGTCTGTCTGCAAAACCAGCACTTTGCCCTGCACCCTCCCTGCCACTCCCTGGGGTCCCACAGGCAGCCGCCCCCATGGGAGCTGGGGGCTACGAGGTGCCCTGGTTCCCAGGGACAGGCTGGAGGTCCTCCCTCACTGGCGGGGGCAGGGATAGCCCCGGGGGGGGGGTGGGGACACTGGGAGGGCCCTGGGCAGGGCTGGGAGATAGTCCCTGAGTGTTATCAGCCCATCGTCTCACCCATGGCGGGGCTCAGCCCTCTGGCGGGACAGGGAAGGGCCATAAAGGGCTGTCCCACCGCCCTGGACGCAGGCGGCATTTGGGGAGGGAGCCAGGGTGGGCAGCATGGGGTGGCCGCTTTCACCTGGAACCTGCCTTCTCCTCTGCCTCCTTGCCCAGCTCACCGCTGCAGCCTCAGGTGACAGGGGACGTGTGGGACAGGGAGGGTAGGAGCCCTTAATGGGGCGCACTGGGGCTGGTGCCACTTCCCTGGGGGTCTTTGGGGACCTTGTCACCTCCCCATGGGACACCAGCAAAGGCAAACTCTCCCGGCCACCTCAGCATGGTTTGAGACCCCAGCCTTTGAATGGGTTTGTCTCAGCACCCACCAAGGCAGGCCCTGTCCCCATCCCCCCCAGCCCTGCTGCCCCCTCACCCCCTGGCAGTGGCTTTGGATCAAGCAGCTCGATAGCTGCAGCCGGCCATGGTTGCCTGGACATGGCAGACTTGCTGTGGGGGATTGATGCTCAGGCACCTCATCCCCTCTGCCAAGAGGCACGAGGAACGTCCCTGTCAAACTGTGCCTCAGTTTCCCTCTCTGCAGATGGGCTCTGGGCAACACTGGAGTTGCCAAAGACCAGGCTGATCCCCAAAGGGCTCCTGGCTCCTCCGAGGCTCCCATAGCAGGGGCTCAGAGCAGCTAAATTTGCCTTGGGTGGAGATGCCCACCCTAGTCACCAGGGGGGTTGCCCCTGGGAACCCTCAGGGTGCCCAGTGCCCCCGCACGCCCCCGGCTCTGCTCTCGCCTCCAGATGCTGAGAAGACCGCGGGATACTGGAATGAAGGGGCCAGGAGGAGGCTGGAGTCGGCTCTGGCATTGCAGCCAGCAGCACGGCGGGCCAAAAACATCATCCTCTTCGTGGGTGACGGTGAGTCCCCAGGTCCCAGCAAGGCCCCGCGGCTCTGCGGCTCCACAGCAGCCCAGGGACGTGGCTGATGAGAAGATGGGGCTGGTGCAGGTCCCCTCCTTCCCGGCCAGCCCCGGGCAATGCCTGGGGAGGGCAGGACTGTCCCTGGTCCCGGCCCCTTGCCACCCCGCAGTTCTGCCATGCCCACAGGCATGGGGCTGCCCACCATGTCGGCGGCTCGGATCTACAAGGGGCAGCTGGCCGGCGGCTCGGGCGAAGAGAGTGTCTTGGCCATGGAGATGTTTCCCCATGTGGCCCTGGCCAAGGTGAGTGGGGCAGCGCGGGGCGGGGGGCGGCCCTGCTGCCCCTGCCCAAAACCCCACTGGTCCCCGCTTGCTTCCAGACCTACACCATCGACCGGCAGGTGCCTGACAGTGCTGGCACGGGCACAGCCTACCTCTGTGGGGTGAAGGCCAATGCCAAGACGCTGGGACTAAGCGGGGCGGCTGTCTATGGCAAATGCCGTACCACCTTTGGCAATGAGGTGGACTCCATCCTGCACCGGGCCAGGCTGGCAGGTACAGGGCAGCGGGCAACACTGTCAGAGAGCCTGGCATGGCATGGCCATCCCATGCCTTGCAGGGCTGGACAGGCTGCCTATAAACCCTTGCCCACGCTGCAGGCAAGTCAGTGGGCATCGTGACGACCACGCGGGTGCAGCACGCATCCCCCGGGGCAGCCTATGCCCACTCGGCCAGCCGGAGCTGGTACGCCGATGCCAACATGCCCAAGGAGGCATTGCGGGACGGCTGCAAGGATATGCCTACCAGCTGGTGCACAACACAGACATCAACGTGAGCTGGGGAGCGGGCATGGGAGGGAGGGGACACTGGGAACATTGGGAGGGTCTGCTGAGCTCCCTAGCAGGTGATCCTGGGTGGCGGGCGGATGTACATGACCCCCAAGCGGACCCCAGACCCTGAGTACCCGGAGGACCCGGCTCAGAACGGCACCAGGAAGGACGGCCTCGACTTGATTGCCGAGTGGCTGAGTGCCAAGCAGGTACCACGCCGGGGCGGAGGGGACGTGACACTGGGCATGGGGCACGTGGCGTTGGCACTGGCTCTGTTCTTGCTGGCAGGGTGCCCGCTACGTCTGGGACAAGAAGGGCCTGGATGCGGTCGAGGATGACTCTGTGAGCCACCTGATGGGTAAGAGCATCACTGCCTGCCCCCCCAGCAACGCCTCCTCCTCCTCCCCGCTCCGGGGGTGCTGGCGGGGGCACAAAGCAGCCCCAGCACAGACCCCACCCCGCTCCCCCAGGCCTCTTCGAGCCCAAGGACCTGAAGTACGAGCTGAACCGCAATGCCTCCACGGACCCCTCCATCGTGGAGATGACAGAAAAGGCCATTCGCATCCTGCGCAGGAACCCCAACGGCTTCTTTCTCTTTGTGGAAGATGAGTAGCCCCAGGCGGGCAGCATGGCTGGGGCTGTGGTGGGCTGCGGGTCCTGGGAGTGGGTGCGCATCCCAGGGGACCAGGGAGAGGGTGATGGCCACGTTCCCCGTGCAGGCGGCAGGATCGACCATGGCCACCACAGCGGCCGGGCCAAGCAGGCGCTGATGGAGGCCGTCATGCTGGATCGGGCAGTGGCACGGGCAGGCGAGCTCACCTCCCCCTCCGACACCTTGACTGTGGTGACGGCTGATCACTCCCACGTCTTCACCTTTGGGGGCAACACGCTGCGTGGCGCCTCCATCTTCGGTGGGTCTCGGGGAGGGGCGGCGAGCATCCATGTTCCCACCTCCCTCTCTTGCTCCCACCAGAGGCTGAGCTGGCCAAGGCAGGGAGCTGGGGCTAGGTACCCGGCTGGGACAGGGAGTGACAATGTCATTCTCTGTGCCAGGGCTGGCCCCCAAGAAAGCCAAGGACAAGCGAGCCTACACCAGCATCCTCTATGGCAATGGTCCTGGCTACAGCATCCGTGATGGGGGCCGCCCAGCCGCCAGCCTCCCCGCCGCAGGTAGGAATCTGCTGGGGATGGGGTGGGTGCGCAGGGTGGCTGGGGGTAGCATCCTGTGGGCATGGCCACCGGGGCTGCACGGGGTCCTGGTGCCACTGCGTGGCTCAGGAGTCACTTGGGCAGGAATTGCCCCAACGCTGGGGTGATGGGAGCTGCCCCCCCATCCCTGCAACGGGTAGGGGAGCCTGCTGCCCCAAGCCCCGTTTCTCCTGTCGCCCCTGCAGAGGACAAGGACTACAGGCAGCAGGCAGCCGTGCCCCTGGAGACGGAGACCCACAGTGGGGAGGACGTGGTGGTGCTGGCCCAGGGCCCCATGGCCCACCTCTTCCACGGGGTGCAGGAGCAGCACTATATCGCCCATGCCATGGCCTATGCCACCTGCCTCAAGCCCTACGCTGCTGAGCCCGGGTGCAGGGCAGCCCGCAGGGCCTCCCATGGCACCCAGTGCTCCCCACAGCCACTGCTCACTCTCCTGGCCCTCTGCGTGGCTGCCCACGTGGTGGGGGGCTGAGAGCCGCTGGATGAGCCCCACTTCAACCCGACCTGCCCCCAGCCGCCCCATCAAGGGTCTTGGCAGCCAGGTCCCCACTGTGGCCAGGATCAAGGGATGCAATAAAACACGGGTTTTTCATCTCCATCTGCCATGCGAGGGTTTGCAGCGGTGGTTGCCTCCTAAGGCACTAGCCTGTGCCTCAGTTTCCCCAGGTGGTCGTGGCTCCTAGTTCCCCCCCAGGACCAACACTGGAGGCATTGGGGTGAAGGAGGTGATGAAATGAGGATGAGGGGAGACCATGTCCCCCCCAGCTTTGCCAGGCTGGGGCACAGTACACAAGGGTTGGTGCCTTCCCAGAAAGGGCTGACCAAGGAGCAGAGTTTTAGCCCACATACGTGGATTTATTGCTCAAGTGCTAGGCAGAGAGCAGGGCTGCTTAGTGCATGAGCGACCCCAGGTGCTCCTGATACCCCTGTTGCCCCAGGTCTGATGCTCAGCGCCGCCTGTGGCACCCCGCGCCAGGGCATCTCCCCGCCTGGCACCGCAGCACTGTAGCCAGGGCAGGCAATGATGTCTGCCAGGCACTGCCCATCCTCTTGCTCCTTGCACCCGTTTGTGCCCCAAGTCTGTCCGTCCCCCAGCAGCAATAAGGTGGTGTGCCAAGGAGGTGCCAGCAGCCCAGCCCATGGCCTTTGTGCCGGCTGCCCGGCAGGACACCAGGCTATCGGAGACGTGCCGAACCCCTCTACACACCCCGCAAGGGCTGATCCTGGTCCAAAGTCCCTCCCCAGATCTGCCAGAGTTGCAGACGCTGCCAGTGGCGTTGGGCTACCGGATCTCACCATGCAGCTCCTGGCACCCCTCACCCTCTGCCTGGGCCTCTGGGCAGGGCTCAGCACTGCTGTCATCCCAGGTGGGGACAAGGATGGGGATGGGTGCCAGGCTGGCTGCAGTGGGTGCCCGGGGAAGTGGGGCACCTGGAAGGGCACCAGCCTGGCTGGCCACAGGGAGGGTTTGGGGAGGGGAGCAGGGGCTGCCCAGCTCTGCAAGGGTTAATGGGGGTTACCCCTGCTTTTCTGGGGTCCTTGAGCCAGTTTTCCCCTGTGGGTTCAGGTTGCTGCTTGTTTCTGGGCTAGGGGGGTCTGGGGGAAGTGTCTGTGGCCTCCACTCCCCTCTGCCATGGATTTGGCCCCATCCCACCTGCAAGATAACTCCCCATCATGTCCGGTTTTGCTGCCCCCCTCCTTCCCTGCCCCAAGACCCCTGGGCCGGGCAGTGGGTGCAAGCCTGTGTGGTCTCCCCCCACCCCAAACAGAACCCTGACCCACTCAGTCCATGTTAGAAGACGCCCCAGCATGGGGATGCTCAGGGAGCGAGTACCCCTGGGATGCGGGTACCCCAGGGGTGCGGGTGCCCCAGGGATGCAGGTGCTGGTGAGCTGGGACTGACATGTGCTGCCCTGTCCCAGCGGAGGAGGAGAAGCCATCCTTCTGGAATAAGCAGGCGGCCGCAGCCATCGAGGCCTCCTTGAAGATCCAGCCCAGGATAAGCCAAGCCAAAAACCTCATCCTCTTCCTTGGGGATGGTGAGTCCCGCTGGCACCCCCAGCGGGGCAGGCTGGCACGGCCAGTGCCCCATGGAGTGGGATGTGGGGAGGGCACCTGGTCCAGAGGGTCACCAGGACCCTCTCTCCTCACCCAGGATTTGGGATCCCCACCATCACGGCCACCCGCATCCTAAAGGGGCAGCAGCAGGGGAAGCTGGGCCCTGAGACCCCCCTCGCCCTCGATGCTTTCCCCTACGTGGCTCTCTCCAAGGTAAATCCCTGCCACGCTGGGCATGGGGCCAGGGTGACGCTGGGCATGGGGCCACAGTGATGCCCATGGGGCTGCTGGCACAGAAGCACCCCAGGGATGCACATATGGGGTGCATGGGGTCCCTGCCCATCCCACGCTTGTCCTCGGGTGAGTGAATGAGCGTGGCAAGGGGTGCTTGGGGTGGGGGCACCCCGCTGGGTGCCTCTGCCAACCGCCCCCTGCCCTGAGCCCAGTGCATGTCCTCGGCAGACGTACAACGTGGACCGGCAAGTCCCCGACAGTGCGGGGACAGCCACAGCCTACCTCTGCGGGGTGAAGGGCAACTACGAGATGGTGGGACTGAGTGCAGCCGCCCGCCACTCACAGTGCAACACCACGGCAGGCAACGAGGTGATCTCGGTGCTGGAGAGAGCCCGCAAAGCCGGTAACGGGGGGTGCAGGGCTGGGGGGCACCCCGTGGAGACAAGGGGTGTCATGCCGGGGGCTGCCCCCCCATGAGCATCCCAGGGCTTGATGGTGGGGGACCCTGTGTCACCCTTCGTGGGGCCTGATGGGTTTGGGGGTGGCAGGGAAGGCGGTGGGCATCGTGACGACGACACGGGTGCAGCACGCGTCACCCTCGGGGACCTACGCCCACGTGGCGAACCGCAGCTGGTACGCGGATGCCAGCATGCCTGCGGATGCCCTCCACCAGGGCTGCAAGGACATCGCCTGGCAGCTGGTCCACAACGTCGACATCAACGTGAGCGCCCGTGTATGGGAGGAGGGGAGCAGGGGCAGACCCTCCTGGGCTCCCCCACTAACACTGCACTCATCTCATTCTCTCCAGGTGATCCTGGGGGGCGGTCGGAAATACATGACCCCCGTGGGGACACGAGACCCCGAATATCCCACCTACAACACGGAGAACGGGATGCGCGAGGACGGGAATAACCTCATCGACATGTGGCTGGAGGCACGGCCGGTGGGTGACATGGCAGGGGTGGTCCTCTGCCCTCCGCCCCTGGGCACGGGGCCGGGCACCTGCTAACACCCTGTGGGATTTGCCCACAGGGTGCCCGTTACGTCTGGAACAGGACAGAGATGCTGGCTGCCGCTGCCGACCCCAGTGTGAATTATTTGATGGGTAACAAATGTCCCATGTGCCGGGACCCGACAGCCACCGGGACGCATGCAGGCACTGAGGGTGTCCCCAATGTGTCCCCTCCAAGGTCTCTTTGAACCCGTGGACATGAAGTACAACCTGGTGCGTAACACCACCCTGGACCCGTCGCTCACCGAGATGATGGAGGCGGCCATCACCATCCTGAGCAGGAACCCCAATGGCTTCTACCTCTTCGTGGAAGTTAAGTTGGGGCCAGCGCCCCTGGGGTGGGCGAGAGGGGGGTCCCACATCCTGGGGTGGGGGATAAGAGTTGGGGGTGCTGCCGTCAGTCCCCAGCCCACCGCGGGCACCCTTCTGCAGGTGGCAGGATTGACCACGGCCACCACGACGGTGCAGCCCATAAGGCACTGACAGAGGCGGTGGAATTCGACCGGGCCATTGAGCGGGCAGGCACCCTGACAGATGAGGCACAGACCCTCACCGTCGTCACCGCCGACCACTCGCACGTCTTCTCCTTCGGTGGCTACACACTGCGCGGCTCCTCCATCTTCGGTAGGGCTCTGCCCGGCTGCCAAGAGTGGGGCATGGCCCTGTGCTGTGCACTGCCAGCTCCAGGGCACCCTGGCTGCGGCCAGAGGGGTGATACGGGGATTTCTTGGCTGATCTCCCCCTCCATCACCCCCTCTAGGTCTGGCCCCCAGAAAAGCCACTGACAAGAAGAACTACACATCCATCCTCTATGGGAATGGGCCGGGCTACCCGGGCACCAGCCGGAAAGATGTGGACAGTGACACAGCTGGTGAGGGCGCAGGGACCATGGCCGGGTGGTGGGATGGGGCTGGAGGCCACCGCTGCCCCCCTCACCCCCTTCTCCCCCCTCCCCAGGGCAGTACAACTACTTGCAGCAGGCGCCGTGCCCCTTGAATCGGAGACCCACGGTGGCGAGGACGTGGCCATCCTAGCCAAGGGCCCCATGGCCCACCTTTTCCATGGGGTGCAGGAGCAGACCTACGTGGCCCACGTCATGGCCTACGCCGCCTGCCTCGAGCCCTACACTGCCTGCCGCCAGCGGGGCTCTGCTCCTGGTGCCCATGCCACCCCCCTGGCCCTGCTCCTGCCCACCCTCCTCCTGCCCCTCTTCCACTGACCCCACGGCCCCGGGGCACCCCAC